>NW_027271322.1:0-295000 GCF_040938485.1 Diadema antillarum
CTCACCCCCATCCCCTTGTAAGAATGATGACATGCAACAGTAGTGAGACTTCATTTTGAATTAAGATTTGTCATGTTCCCTTTTAATTTAAGTATCACATCTTATTTAAGTCACACAAGTGTTGGCTGATAACTTGATATGTTGGAATCTTTATCTCAAAGTCATTTGAAATGAAAGCATGTGATGAGAAATAACATACATAGCTGACAAATCAATATGCTGTAAAAGTGGATATTTTCGCTCAAGAAATTTTTCACACTCGGTTTGAATTTCATGTATTCTTTGTTCCACAGAATCAAGACAGTTATTAGTGGTATATAAAGCAAGCAAAGATATTCTCATGCTTTTATTTTCATACTAGTTCTGGTCATTCCGCACTGCAAAAAAATGTTGTTGTTTTTTTTTGCAGTATACTGTTGCACGTGTCCTTCAAACCCAAGGCAAATGTTTATAAGCAGCAGTTTTAGGCTTGCTCAGAAGTATTGTGACTATATAATGATATTAGAATGATCTTGAGCTTGATTTGAGATGATATCTCCTTTAATATGGTACATATGCTGAATGTACATGCGGGTTTCCTAGGGTGGTCACACCACTATCTACCATTAGTGTGCCCCAGAGTCTGGCTTTACTCATCCCTATCATTTGTGTCGACATTTTCATCTTCACGTTTGATCCCCCAGAGAGGAAGTTACTACGGACGGAATTCCCTCACAGTCTGTACATCCAGAACTACTCGTCGGCCACGCCCACCGAGAGCTGCATCTCCATGCGAAAGTGGGTCTTTGCGCCGACGCAGGAACTCCTCATGAACCACGACGAGAAGGCCATGGCGTACCTCTTCTGGCAGGTGAGAACCTGGGTCAAAGGTCAAGAGATCAGAAGTCAGCAATAAGTTTTGGTTGTGTGTGTGGTTTTTTTTTTTTATTATGCCCCATTTTAACAGACCTTACAGCGGCAATGCGCGAGGAGTAGTGTCCGGGTAACAACATTCCTCTAAAATTCCAACAAAACTGCAGGAGAGAGCTAGGGGTACTGTTTTAACGGACACACACCGAAAACCTTGCTTGGGTAGGTTTCTACGAAGGGGGTGTGTCCACTGATGCGACTACCCCACCCACTGTGGCCAGCACCACATGTCTGTATGCAAAATTTTGTTGCAATCACTGATCTCAGCTACATAGAGATCAGTGGTTACAATCCATGCATGTGATTGGCATGTCAATCATTTTCTGTCTGCAATGTTGCACATGCGTGTACAGTACAGCATTGGAATGTTACCACAGTTGCATTCTAATAGGAGAGTTGCCAGGGTAATGTAGTGGTAACTTCAGGGTAGTGTCGCGACAATTTTTGGCAAAAGTTATCACGGCAACGTCGGAGCAACATTTTGGGGAAACCGTTCTAACAGGAAGGGTGAAAAAAGATTACCCTGACATTACCTCCTGTACATTGCCGCAGTAACTCCAGTTTGAAGGGCTCTGTTAAAACAGGGCTTCAGTTGGTTATGAATCAAGAAATTGAACTGTGAGTTAATTTGTCTTGGGCCTAACTGCCACAGCTCATCAAGGGTTGAATTTTGGGCATTTGCACCAAGAATTCAGGCTACAGCTGAGACTGACTTTCTCTTATCCACTGTAGTGGTAGTCTTCGTGTATACAAATGGATAGTAGCAATGTGTATTCAAGCTGATCTTTGAGCGATAAGTGAGAAGTAAAAGCGTGAAGTGAAACCTTTTGCTGACATAAAAAGTGTCAATGGGACTGAATAAATGTTTATTTAGTAAAAGGGATGTTTCCTGCATTGAAACTAAAACAGTAAACTCTTTAAAAAGCAGGAAACAGGGAAAGTTTTAAAAATAGCCCATTTGACATTTGACACAGTAATGAGGTTGGCTGATGCTTCTCACTTTCGACATTGTATTTGAACTCATCAGAGAACATAAGGCTTGCAATACATTAAAAGAGCTTGAATATTTCAAGCAGCACTCAACATGCCCGATGTGCATGCGATCGAGTGTACCACATGCTCGCAACGACATAGAAACCAATATGATGTGATAGACATGTCAGTATTGTAGGGTGCCTCGCCCTGTACGTGTCTAAGTCGCAAAACTGGGAGGGACACGTCAGGAGGTGGTCTCAAATTGAACAACAGCTCAAGTGTTGGTGTGAACTGGGTCTTAGTTTCTCAGATGAAATTCACAAGTAGCGGCTTCGCATCATTTTTAAGAGATAAAGAACCAAAAGTTCAATTATCACTCTCAGGCATGCAATACAGAAAGGGAGGGAATGCACATTGGGTGCGTAATCTCTGGTGATGTGTGTTTTCACATGAAAGTTTGTGTTTAGGTTGTCTTATACCAGTATGGCACTTATCAGACAATGCGTACAAGTAGTCTACCCATTTAGGAACACTTTTCAATTTTTTTTTATTTTTTTTTAGCAGTACCTTCAAAAGAAATTCTAAGAGATCACCTGCTTGTTTCTTGGAAGTTGGAAGTAAGAAAATGTTACATTGCCTGCTTGTAATTTTGGCTTAAGTAGGTTAAGACCAGCTGCAAAGTACCAGTAATTTTTTATCTTTAATTTCTACATGGGAATGCATTTGTGTACAAAACATGTGAACGTGTAGACCTTTTAAGGAAAGTGCACACGAGCAGTGCTCAAAGAGAAAATGTGTGAAGTTAGTAACCCTGTGTGTATGACTCAGCAATTCCAGTCAGTCCTTTGCAAGAGCATGGATCTATAAATACCTCGCTTGACAAAGTCGATCCTAGTTTGTGCCATCTGTAAACAGGCTTACTGCACTGACAGGATACTTTTTTTTTTCTTAACAGTATGTGGAATGAGGCATTCATGTTGACATACCAGACTCCAGCTGTATGGTGTTTGCCTGCTGTTGACTAGTCTTGTTTCCCAGGTTTATTAATGGTATCCAAAATTGTCACAAGTTAAGTAAGATATAATCGTTTTGGTGTGTATTTGTTCATGGTTAATTAGGTTAAGAATTTTTTCCTCTTTCCAAATGCATTCATATAGAGGAAGATGGGGAACACTGTAAAGCAAGAAACATAATTAACTCATACTGTACCAAAATGTAGCAGGTAAAACTCAGTTTATGGATTACACAAAAAGCCTCAAAAGGAGACTAACCTGTGGCATGTGATAGGCATTGGTGATGAGCAGCACTAGAGGTGCCAGGGTTAGGGGATGACTAGATGTACCAAGGAACTAACTATGGTGTGATCGTGAGTCAGTCATACATCAACCCCTACCAACCTCACCCCCTCCCCTTTGTCTCTCTATCTCTGCCTGTCCCTCCCCTGCCACACCCCCTCCCGCCCCCTCTGACACCCCCTCCCGCCCACTCTGACACCCCCCTCCCGCCCCCTCTCTTCATGCCAAGGGCAAGTTCAGGATGACGTATCTGTGAATAGACAGTGATACACTAGAACTACTTTGAGCATCAAACATTGAACTCTAGATTTCCCTACCTTTTCTCCCCCACTTTCCTCTCCATTTGCTTCCTCCCTCACCCTTCCCTTCCTCCCCTCTTTCCCCTCCCCCATCTGCCTCCTTTTCCAGCCCTTCCTACTTCTTCCTTCCCTCTCCTCTTCCTCCCCATCCTCCCTTATTCTTCGGTACACTCTTTCTCTCCTTCTTTTTCTTCCTCCTCTTTTCCCTCTTCCTCTGTTCCCTTCTCTTCCAATCCCCCATCTACCTCCTCCTCATCCCCCCATCGACCTCCTCCTCATCCCCTGCTCTTTTTCTCTTCTTCTCCCATTTCTCTTCTTCCTGTTCTTCCTCCTTTTTTTTGATCAATCCTCCTATCCTCCTTGAATGAAGAATCCATTGCCCATAAAATAGAGTTGAAGGACCGATATAATTCCCTTCTCCTTGTTCTCTTGACGATAAAAATCACCCAACTTTAAATGTCCCCGCAGCTCTCATTATATAGCTCCTATTATAACAGTCTCGACAAGGACACAATTTGTGTAATACCCTTTCCTTCATTATCTAATCCACCTTGTCAATCACGGGACGAGTGATTCACATGTATCTCAAGTTCGTAGTGAACCAGTGAAACTCACATGGTTGAAATTTCCATTAGTGATAAAGCTCTGTGCATCCATGGTGAAGAGATCTTTGAACTCGTTGCATTGACTACATTCCCTTACACCCCCTACCCCACCCCCACCCCTCAAACACAAACAGACTCATGCACACAGCTTTTTGGAATCGAAGGCTACAGACTAAATATAGAGGCTATCATATGCAAGACAGACGGGGATATTGAGAAGGAATCGTGCACACGAATGTAGCTTGCTACAGTCAGCTTGTAGTTGTAACCCTACTAAAGCTTCTGAATTGTATTATGTCATCAAATTGACGAGTTGTTTGTTTTTTTCTCTGTGCTTATGCCCGTGTTATCTGAGCTGTAAGTTTACACACGATGTATCATATTTAAATGTCCTAAAATTTCATTGGCATCTTTGTAACTTTCCTATGTCTCAAAGGTAAATGCACCTACAATGACTCAAGTCAGTTGTCACCTTTTTACAGAGGATATTGGACTTAACTTGATACTTATCCAGTTTACCTACATGTACAACAACTTCATTGCTGTCTTGCAAGTAACTACTCCCACATCTTTTTGGCTCAAAACATCAGGGACATTACGTGCTTATACATAATCTGAATAAGTAAAGTTATATTCCCCGTCAGAAGTTAAGAAAACAAAGACGGAATTCAGCCTTCTTTTTTTTTTTGTACAAAGTAAACAAGGAGTGCTGCACATACATATAAGGTTGGAGTCTGTGACCAAGACTATCATTCTTGGCCGTGAAGAATTGGTAGCCGAAAGTTGCTAACATTCCATTTGTTATAGGTTTTGCAATATTTTTGTGTCTCTTTTTTTGTTGGTGTGTTTTTCCCCCACATTTTTTCACTTATATAGGTTTTATATTCTTTTTTATCTAATCATTCCGCTAAAACTTTATTGGTAAAATTCTCTTGTTATCCTGTATTTTGTGTGTATTTCTCCCCCCCCCCCCCCCCCTTAAAGGCGGTGAGTGATGTGTCCAAACACCGAGTGAAGTGCCCCTCCAACACCCTGTATGAGCTAAAAGCACATCAGGACAAGCAAAACAAACTACAGGTAAGCCTGACCTTGGGGCTGATTCACATGGAGGTTAGCCATTCCTGTCAGCTGCAATCATATCAATTACTAATTAGGAATTGATGTACATGCTGACTGCTAATGGGTTTGTTGCCGTGTTGCAATTCATCTACAAATTGACAATTGTTGTATAAAGTACTCTGTGAAAAGGAGTGTTTGAGATGTTTGTGTCTGCAAATCTTTTTGAGTCTTTTAAGTTTGCTGTCTGGGTTTTACAGAGCTAAATTTTAATTTCTATTTTGACCTAGTGTCTTATGTCTGATATGAGAGAAGAATGGTGTAATAACGGCACCTTTCCTTACAATTTCTCTGTTCCTCAGCCAGAGGTGTCTGGAACATCATGCTGGTAGAAGTATCATACAGTTATACATATGTCATCACATAGTATTGTCGCTGCAACTTTTTCATTGTAGCAGTGATTATAAGCTGCTGTTTCCCGAAGGACAATTTCCTTGCTTTTTAAATGTCAATGTTTTTTGAGGTATAAAGCATTTTTCTTTCATGCCAAAAGTCAGACAAATATTGTTAGTGGAAAAGCAGTGATCGTAAGCTAACGTTTCCCAGAGGAACAATTTCCTCTCTTCTAAATATCAATGTTTTGTGAGGTAAAAGAGCATTTTCTGTCATGCCAAAAGTCAGACAAATATTGTTAATGGAAGTTAAAGGGTGTGTACAGTTCTGGTCGAGTTGTAGATTTAGCTTTTAACATTTTGCGAGATATTCAGAAACCACTCTCTGAGATGTCAAAGAGCATGCAGTTCTAAGGGGTATCAAAAGTTTATTCGATGAAAATCGGTTTTGAAATGGCTGAGATATCCAAAAACAAGGTGAAACAAAGAGATCCTAATAAAGTTGTGGCATGTCGCCTTTTATTATTAACACTTTTTTTGGATATCTCAGCCATTTGGAAACCAATTTTCATCAAATAAACGTTGAATCCTTAAAATTACATGCTCTTTCATATTTCATAAAAGGCTTTTCATTATCTCACTTAGGAATGTTCAAAACATGAATCCCTACCTCAACCAGTACTGTACAGTCCCTTTAATTCTTTCCTCCACCCAAATAGACAAACAACCAAAGACATCTGAAAAGCTATATTCCCTTTTGTATAGGGTGAATTTATCATGTATGAAGCATTCTGTTTAATTCTTGCATTGAGTATGAGTGAAGTAAGCTCACAGAGCACTGAAACTCTGGAAGGAAATCAGTGGAGGATATGTACAAAGGTTGACCTTGACTACTGACACCAAACCCTCCTTGTCTGTCCTCCCAGTACTTGAAAATAGTCCGGGGACTGGACGGCTACGGGACGGTGGCCTTCCCCCACTGTTCGTGCGACGCCAAGAAGTCGGGTCACGTCATTCCAGTCGTGGGCTACAAGAAGTTCACGCTACAGGCCTGCAAGGAAGATGGAACGTTAGAGGTGGGTCCAGCGGGGGAAAAAAAAAAAGAAGAAAACTTGTCCAAGTGTGCTGATATACTGAATAAATAGTGTAAAAGGCAGAAAATTCGTGATACAGATGTACATTTGTAATGTTGTCAAAGGGAGAAAGTGCTTGATACAGGTAGACGGAAGTTGAGTCCTTCAAAACTGTGATTTGTGACAGGTTGTTATTATACAAATGATGCACAGGATAGAGTGCGTTAGTGGATTACAAGCCACAAAATAATCCTGTGCATCATTTGTTTTATAAAATGGGTCGAAAACTAACAGCATTTTTCACGTACCTTTGTGGGTCAATACCAGTCAGCTACATGTAGCACTCGCTCAAGTCAAAAAGTCAAGATGTCCGAAGATGTTCGTCCCAAACATTTACGCACGTCGCACTCGGAAATCCCGCACATATAAGTACTGTACGTATAAGAGTATACCTACGCCACATGTTATGCACAAGAAAGGCCGGCCGGCAGCCTGAACTAGAAGTTGTTCACAGGATTGACAGCGCGTATAGAAGCGCGCGACGGACTTGTAACAACTGATTGAGTGCGCACTGCTTGTGTAAACATTGTGACGTCAGGCCGTGCATGTTAGTGAGAAATTAATGCACGCACACGTGACTCATTTCAGCCCTTCCAATTGGCTACATTCTTGAACCCATTTTATAAGGTAGTTTAAGCTGTGACAGGTATTCAAGGTTTTGAATTACCATCTTTAAAGGACGTTTTAGAGGCGCATTAAAAACGCATATAGTTGTCCACTCAATTTTTATTGTGCAATATGAGAGCGCTAAAGAGATGCATAGGCCAATGTATTAACTCCCCATAGCTTACAGTTGTTACTGGCCATTCAATGATACACCATATTGCATTGTCTCGTCGGTTGCGCAAGCACTTGCTGAGTGCGCGAACGCTTAGTATGTGCTAGGTACGTGAACGGTAATTGTTACAATACACAAGCGTGCAGAAATCTTGCTACATGCAAGTGGGTCGTGCAAAGGCCTAGATCAAGGAGAATCTACCCCAAGCAATCCATTTGAGCGGTCAATACTGGATAAAATGGCTACAACAATATGTGATGTCACAGTAGTGGAATGATAAAATGAACATAAACAAAGACATTTTATGAAAAGTACACATTCTTTAAACTTAAAAAGTCTGTTAAATGTTTGAAATAGTCAGGTGCTCTATCATTTTGCTAGAAAAAATAAGTGGAATTATCATTGTTATCTTTTGTCTATAATATGTCCTGTCTATCTGTCTATCTATTTATGTATCTATCTATCTATATATCTATCTGTCTGTCTGTCTATCTACTGTAAAACGAGGAATGTTCGCGTGCATTTTAATTTCGCGAATTTCGCGAGCGTCAAGATTCGCGAAATTAAAATGCACGCGAAAGTTCTTGTCTACACTACATGCATTGAATGCTGGTGGCAGTTCGCGAAAATTTCATGCCGCAAAAAAGGCCATCAGCACCAATTCGCGAAAAATTCATGCCACGAATACATGTATATCATGTTTTACAGTATCTATTTATCTTATCTATCTATCTATTTATCTATCTATCTATCCATCTATCTATCTAGATATCTATAATCATTCTATCTGTCTACACAAGCACACACACATTGATATGTTATACCTGTTTTCAATGTATAGGAGCAAGCCCCAGCCTTTGACTGGCATGAGATTAGTCAGTACGAGACAGATGAGGAGGGCATGGCGTTCTGCTTTGAGTACACCAAGCCGGGCAAGAAGCCAAGATGGGTGCGAGTCTTCACCAAATATGTGAGTAAGGGGGAAAGGGGTTGCTGTTATTGTTGCTGTTGTTTTTCTATCACATTTTCCTCTTGTCTATGTTTGTTTGTTTGCTTTGCATATGTCTGTAGTTACAGCCTATGTTATGGTTGGGTATTGACAAATATCTGCACACCTTTCCTTCTCCCCCCCCCCCCCCCCCCCCTCAAAGTTTTATTGGTAGATGACTTTGGACATTAGTGTAGGCTTTGTCAACTTCTCAGATCATTTTGCATGTACCAGTAATGCCATGAGAAGTGAGACTTGTCGTGGATGACTTGACATGATAATAATAGAGCACTTGTTAAGTCACTGGAGAAGAAAAGTAATTGAATTCTCTCGTAAGAACCCAATTTGGGGTTAAAGGAAACTTGATAAGAAGAGAAACTTTGAGAAATTTTGTGAGAGTTTGGCAAATTCCTGTGCAGTTTGTTTAGGTCAGACCAGCCAAAAACTATACAAGATCATATAAGTCTATGCATGAAAATATGGACCCCCGATTTGGCGCATGTGAATCGCCTAATATATTTATGAAGACGTTATGTGATGGGCTTGGGCTTGTAAATGCAGTTCTGTCATGAAATTTAGACCAGCTCAGCTCTCAGATATGCAGAAGCGTCTGATCGGCAGTGCAGGCTTAAATTTCACCTTACTGAGATGGCAGACAGCAATCCCTGAGTAATAGTATCCTCCACCAGTTTGGCACAATCTCAAACAAAGACAAAACCCCCAAAATTGTGTCATGCAGCTAGGCAGTGGAAACTGTATGAAGAAGCAGTGCTGGCTCTAGATATTTTGAAAAAAAAAATTGTATATTTTAGAGGTTACTTACATCTTGGTATTATAATGTTTGGGCAATATAGTCTGTATCTAGCTCTTGGTTTTCCTCCATTCTTCCAAACATGATTTGCCTATATACAATGGCTTCTCGTTCCTTTCACCCTTTCCCAATTCAGTACGAATACCTTGAAGAGTGCTTCGCCAGAGTGCTAAAGGAACGGGAGTGGTGTCGGGAAAATGATAACCATGGCAACGGACAACCTACCAACCACCAAGAGGAGGAGGAGGAAGAAGAGGAGGAGGAGGAAGAAGAAGAGGAAGAAGAAGAAGAGGAAGAGGAGGAAGAGGATGAGGAGGAAGAAGAGAACCATCACAGAGTATGTTCGGATAAACATATTTCATGGTTTAAAAAATGATGTGCATGGGTAGACATTTTTATTCCAGTTTTATCATGAAAAACTCTTAAACACTGTCATAATGATTGACTCATATCTGGAAGCTACCAAACTGTACCACGTCACAGTGTATTATAGTGCCATCTTTATTTCTGTAAGAATAATCCTGAGATAATTGATATCACATTTGTGCAGATTCTCTGACAAAAAAGAAGAAGAAGAAATTGTGTGGTATTATTTTTGTGATAGTGCAGTCAAGCGCAGAACTCACAACAATTTTTTTTTTTTAAAGTAACAAAATATTCCATACTAACGGTATGTTGTTTCAGTAGGGACTGCCACTTTGCAAGTTAGCTGTTAGAATATCATTGAATACCTTATTTGTACACTGCCTGTGTGTTAACGTTGTATTGCAAAACGCGCAAATAGTCACATGGATTGAATTTTAGCAACAACACAGTAACAAGAGATTTGAAATATGTGCAGATAATGATATGGCACCAAAGTTTAGCAATCAGCAATATGCATTAAGTCCATTGTCATGACGATAGCCATGGCAGTCTGTCTGTGTACTGCTATGTTCAGGAATATTTTATCTACATTTGACTCGCAGATACTGGAGCACAGAAACGTCATTGAGGAAGACGATGAAGGCTTGTGACCTCTGACCTCTGACCTTTGCCCCTGCCACCAGTTCACTGCATTCAAAGGAAAGGAAGAAAGATGGAAAAAGACAGAGCAGAATTGATAGTGAGAAGGGGAGAAAAAGCAAACAAACAAACAAACAAACAATTGCCAACAGCTGACATGTCGGGGTAACTACCGTGTGAGGATACACTATCCCTGCCCCCCAGCACACAAACAGCTTGCTGTGATGGGGACTGGAAGTTAAAGGCGGACGAGCTTCGACGGAGATGGTGGTCAACTTTAGCTCCCTGTGGGCACAGGAATGTTCTTTTGTTGCATGCCATTAACTGATGGAGTCAGCTCATCACTTGCAGGATGTGACTGGATCTGGATCTGGATTGGTGCACAGAGATAGGTCCTGATGGCGATGGATAGAATGGCAGTTATCGACAGAAAAGTTCTCTTTTTCTCTCCTTCTCGTGTGGCGTTCAAAATATCTCGTACTGAATGGCCTTACGTGGCGTCTGCTCTACGCTCCTCTCTGAAAGGATGCGACCAGCTCCCATCACATACCAATGAGACTGTAGCTTACACGCTGACTGGCCAAAGAATGAACAAGAGGTGGCGCTCTTGCGACTTCAGCATACATTACGGCATGAAAATATTGACATTTATAGACCACTGTACATGTACTCACGCGAGCTGCCATTGCTTTGTATTTCATCTACGCTTTTTCTTTCATATATCCACATATTTTTTTATACATATGAATATCTGCGGGAAAGATGAACTCCTAGAGAGAGGAAAGCTATAAACTATATAAACACTAAATTTGTCACTATCATGATTACGACGTGTTTTTGTATTTTGTTGTGTGTTGCCTCATTGCTTCGTGTAATGTGTTGAACTTCTCCATACCATCCCAAATTTCATAGTGTGTATATGCCTCAAGTGTATGTTCTTCAGATTGTGTTACATCTTATACCCAGACTCATATATTCTCATTTGGCAAGTTATTCAAAGACGACTCAAGAGTTGATGAACATGGTGTCGTTTGTATAATAGCCATAGATTTCCTTTTTTTTTTCCAGCCTGTAACTTTGACTTTGCTTAGATAATCACTTTCGGACACATACATACTTCTTAAGGGATCCATGGATGTTTACACTTTGAGTTTGGTTTGTGTAAATCACATTTTATTCTACTCTCGGTTGATAAAGGCATATGTAACACACTTGTCTTTGGGAGCCGATGTGTTCAAAGTTCGGCCATTGAAAGTATATTTGAGCGACCTATTGCCATTTAAGAACGAGATTGGTGTGGTTGTGAAAGCATACTTTCACAAAGATTTGCTCAGTGATATATGCTTTAGAAAGTTCAACAGTTGTGATGATCCCAAAACTATGTGTTGATGTTGTTCATGGCTATAATTGCTTGTAAAATGATATCTTTGATTTGTTGTTGTTTCAGTTGTTTTCATTAAAGATTCTACAACATATAGTGGGCACCTAAATCCTGGAGTGTTACTAGCTAACAAAAGGCAACTTACAAGAAAGAATTTTCAGACACCTGGCCAATTAGAATCAAGAGTATTAAACATGGAGCATATTCTGATAAAGTGGTCAATTAGTGTTATCCAATGGAATTTGATGATGATGATTAGATCAGCTCATTTTTCTGTTGAAACCAGAAAAGATCCTGTGTAATTTTGAATGGAACATGCCGTGTACTTGCATATATCATATGATTAGCAAATTTTCGAAGGTGATTGATATTTGCAAAATTTATTACAAGAACATGCAAAAATATTGCCTCCTCTAAGCTGATATGCAATGTATGATATTCTCCCCAAGTTGGGAAATTGCTTATTTTCCTCTTGAAAAGAGATGCTACATATTTTTCATTCCAGATGTGAATTCAAACACTTGTAAGATTATGAAGTCTTCATTCTGGAGAAATGCTCACAAATATAAGTCCCGTGTACAGTATTCATTTCATCAGAAATTGACGAAATATTTTATCAAAATGCACATCTATTCTTCAACATGTAGATTTGCAAGTTAACAAAGTCCCAAAAGAAGGTGTGCCAAAAAAAAAAAAAGTCCAACAAAGATATGAAAGTATACACCTGACAGGACTGTGTTTTGTTTAGTACTTTTACGAAAGATATATTTTGTCAGAACTTTTTTCTCTCTCAAATTTGCTCATTAAAGTGACCTGTGTTTCTGAGATTAAACTTGTGTATGCACAATCTCCACAACCACAAAATGACAGAACAGTTCACCTTTGTATGTATGTATGTATGTGTGTGCGCACTGTGAGCATGTATTTCTATCCGAAAATATTTGCTTGGCAATGCAGTACGAGTTATCTGCTTGTTTGGTATTTGCAGATTATAAAACCCTCATTCTCAAGATAAATCTGTTGCGTTTTTCAATGCTTGATTGTATGTTGTGAAGATTTGCTATGGTACCCTGTGTTTCATTTTCATCTCTTTAATTAAACAGTTCTTCAACAAGCGAGTTTGTATGTTCCAAACACGATTTAAACAGCTGTAGTAAAAGTTTTGAAAATAGGAAAAACAACACCTGGGGGGTGTCTCATCAACGTTTGTCAGCGCTGACAACTTGAATCACCAGAGCAGTGACCAGAGCATCTCAGTCAATCAAAACCAAGGATTTTGCTGAAATTGTCAGCGCTGACAAACGTTGATGAAACACCCCCTGGTAGTCCATTGTCCCACATAGGCTTCTGATATACGTGCTTGTTAGCTTGTACAATATATGCTTGTTCGCTGAATGTTTTCGCTATGATTTCATTTGCTAATGTACCAAAACTCCCTGCGTGGATCTTTGTGTGCTGTGTAATCTGTGATTCAGATTACGACTGGGACAGTTGTTCTTGATAGATTTTATTCCCATATCATTCTCAAGCTAGAAAAGAAAAAAAAAAAGTTTATTTTTGCAAGATGTAGTTTGCAGTTGTTTCAGGCAGTTACACTAGATAAAGCCAATGTAGATTTCTTATTCACTGATTGTCCAGCTTGCTCCATGTTACGTCTTCTCACCAAAGAGTAGCTGAGGCAATATATTGCCAATGCAGCGTGAAATACTGCATAAGCTTAATATTTCGCCGGAATGCAAACTTGACTAGATCCAGTGAAGGAAGGATTGCTCATAAAGTGCATTCACATTTTGTACCTGTCATTCTTTTAAATGGATCCACTGATACCCAGAACTGCCCGTCAAGTTTGCATTTGCCAAGTCATCCATCACTCCTAGATGAAAATATGTAGTACATTATGTAGTAGCTGCAGTGTCACTTGGGGTAGTTAGTACACACTTGAGGAGTCTTGAGGAAAGACTATTAGCAGCCCAGCTAGAACAGCACAAAGTAGTGTTGAGCAACAAGTACCACAAGTACCAGAAGTTTCTGAAAAGCCTTTTTTGTCAAGATCAAAGTTCTTTACCAAAGCTAGCTATTAATGAATTGTTCTGAAGCTTGCAAATTGCTCATCCATTCAATAAATTTATAAGGAGGAGGTGTATTTTGTTTTGTTTTGTTTTTTTAATTGGTGACTACATTTCAGTTCCTTAAGATACAGTTCAGTTATTTTGTTATGTATCATAAGATATATTGTCAAGACACCAGGTACTTGAAATTGTATGTGAATAAGCACTGGGATGTTATCTTCAGGCACTGTATACAGCAGAGTTAGCGCCTGTCTGACATTGTATTAATATGTAGATTGTAAATTTAGACACATGTATTGAAAATTTAAAGATTTAAGACTGAGTGGAAGGTTATTTCTTTATGAAAAAAATGATAAAAATGCTGTAGAAATTAAACAAAAAAAAAAAGAGCTAAAATCATATATTATTATGATACTATTTGCTGTATACAGACACAAGAAGCATAATGGTATGAATGCAAACTGACGTTCAATTATCATGTGAACATTGATAATAAAAGAAGCCTTGTCCTGTGCCTGTACCACCAGTCTGTCTTCTATTCAGTCCCTCTACTGTCGGTAAAATTTGGTTGGCTACGTTTGCTGCATGGGAGCGGCAAAATGAGGTGTTTGTAAGCCATGCCCTAACCATCTGGCATCTCATATGTGATGAAGATGATGGCGAGACAGTTGAATGGTCCAAGATGGCAAAACTCTTGCCTGTAAGGAAAAGCCTAACTGCATTTCTTCTTCATTGTGGGATGGGCGAGGGCTTCACTGTCTTCAGGTTGTTGATTTTTTTTTTTTCAATGGGGATGTATTGCTTTGTTTCATAATTGCAATTCCATACAGGGAAATCCCAGGCTATTCCTGGTTGCCAGTAGCAACTCGTCCACCTTGAGCTATTGACATTTGTAATATTACAATGTCTGAATTTGAGAGCTTGAGTATTTGTTCTAATTTCATCGTGTCACTGCCGGCTGGTGGTAGTCTCGCTGCAAGGAAAGCAGTAGACGACAGGTTTGAATCCTACTTATTGCCTTTTCCAACATGTTTGTTAAAAATGGAGTCGCGATTTTACAAATAATGTACACTTGTACAGAGGGTGACGATTGATAAAAAAATCTTTCATAGCACATATTCACTCCTCTAAAATAAATAAATAATATCTTTCTTTATATCTTTTTATATATATATATATATATATATATATATATATATATATATATATAGGTATTATATGTTATCCCATTCAATTCATGCTTTAATGCTGACAATACTTCATAAAACATTTTCCATAAATACTCACTTCAGCTGTATTGCAACACAGCAACTAGTGTACCTGTGTATTGGGGTGTTTTTTTATGGGGTTAGGGGGAGTGATATCCTCTGATGTGTATGTGTGTCCATCTGTCTGTATACTACAGTGCACTCCCATTATAACGAACACAGTTATAACAAAATTCGGTTACAACGAAGTAAAAATTAGGGCTGCAATATTATCCACTCTATGTATTTTTTCTTGTTTATTTGTTACGGTTATAACGAAATTTCGATATAACGAAAGAAAACTGCCAGTCCCGAGGATTTTGTTATGACGGGAGTCCCTGTAATATGAGATGGATTCTTTGGTAATTAATTAACTTCTCAGACATCCACTAACACCAACACGCAGAAAAGAGGCACACTACTGCACAGCACTACAGCACATGATGGAAGTACAATAAGAGGGAGGTCACAACATATGTGTGTGTGTATATATATTATGACCTTTAATAATCCAACTATGAAACTGGACAACCCCTTCCCAGAATATTATTATTATTATTGACTACTGGAAGAACCCACAGGTGATAGAAACATGCATTGGGCGACTTTCTCAGAGCTTGTGGAATTATACAGTCACTGTGTAACCCCCTCCAGCAATGACTTTTGGTTTTAGGGGAGACACAAATTTCGATGTGCTACATTTATTTGAGTTGCACCTAACAAATTCGCTGTACGTGTATGTGTCAGATTCCTGAGATATTTAAGGCCCAATTTTGCTTTAATCTCAACAAAGAATTCTTTCAAAAACATACAGGTATATTGCAATACGAGCATGAATTCCTAACAATAACAATGACAGCTGCATACAGTGCTTGGTAATCTACAGGTAGTATGCATTGGCAAACATTTCCCAGAGCTTCCAATCACACATTCAAAAAGTGCTACATTATTTCTGCTGAGATTTTACACTAGCGCTCCATTTACTTTGGCAATGTCTGCATGATACCATAACAAGCCTAGCATATGGGATGGAGTAGAAAAATCATCGCCTAATACTTTGTGGTTAAAGGGCTACTTATGGCAATAACACACAAAATATTGTAGCCATTTTCACAAGAAAGTGATTATTACACAAGAGATTGTAGATCCCTTTCCATATCTACATCCGTAGTCAAAGATATTGTCACCTTTTACTAGTATCACAAACTACTCCTTTTTATTTCTTGAAGTATGTGCCCTACACTTCAAATATGCCTGAAAGTTACAAATGTGTTGAAAATCCTTTTCATTTTCACTCATATTGTGGGCAAAATTATCACTGATTTCAGCAGGTGTTCAGTACAACGTACTAGTCAGTCTTTCTAATAACTGCTGATTTCAGGCCTAATTTTCCCTCCAATAGAATTTGATAATTGCTGCCAGGGGTGGAATAGTTTTGCCATTCAATAAGGTTTTCAACTTCAAAGACAAACAATATCCACTTGTAAATTTATAAATACAAGTTGGCACATGACAGAATTTCAGCAACGAAAAAAACTGGATCATTTGAACACAAAGACTACTTTTAAAAGCATACTCTAAAAAGCAATCACATACAGGTCTCTCGCATATTTATGTGTGCACATAAAACTACTTGAAGCTTTCTTTAGAAGTATCAGGTTGGATGGCACTGTTTCATCACAGATTATGGGATAGCTGGTACAATCCTAATGACAAGAGTAACTCCAATTCAACATCAGTAACTTCACAGTTGAATTTACAATATATATCTCTTTTTTTCCCCCAATATGAGCAAACTCATCTGTAATGATCTCGACAGATATGTTTTTATTGCTGACTTGAATCCAATGATTTATGGTATGCTCACACAGGAAAACCCTGATGGTGAGGGAAAATACTGGCATAGATTATGACAGATTTGTGTAATGCCATGATAGTGGGAAATATCCGCATGAAATACCTCCCGTACTGTAAATCATACTGCCATAAACATCACAGCAAAAGCATTGGAAAGCAAAAAAAAAAAAAGGTCTCACATATAAATATAAAACCAATGTATGAACAAGGGAAATCATGCTTTCTCGGGTCTTAGGCAAATAATGATGTAACGAGCAGGGCTCTACACATGTGAAAACTGGGGCGGGTAAATATCAGAATTTGCTCACCAAGTCAGAGATGTTTCCTCTCATAAAACCCATGCCAACAGCATGTATTAACTCTTTACGTGCCATGTTTGCACGCCCGACTCGGTCGATGGCGTGCCAAGTTTGCATATTCCGCTCAAAAGCACAAACCCGCCCGAACCAAACGATAAATTGCCAAAGCCACAGTGCAAGAAAGTGTCTCTCATGACTCCATTTATGTCACCCGTAGCTTGCATTTTATGTGGTGATTGACTGTCAAGCAGCGTTCCCCACTGAATTTTCTAGTAAATTCTAAGTTTCTGTCTCTGTTTTGTGTGCAGAAGTCATGCCTCTACAACACTGTAGCTACTGGTCCTTTAAAAGAAAAAACAACCAGAGGTTTGTCATACAATTTACATCAAAGCAAAGCTTAGCATTTTCTCTACAACTTCGCTTGCCATTACATGTGCAGGGTAACAAAAATCTGTGAAAGTTACATGGATTTGAAAAATAAAATGTTTCCGAAAGCATGACCATGTTTCGGTCTGAGAATAATGTGCCGCACAGGGGTTATACACCTTGGCACATAAAGAGTTAGTAAAGGAGCATGTACCGGAGGAGCTCGATGACACAGTGTGCACATGAAACCAATTGGTATAAGATGAGAAGATGGCTGTACACTTGCTTGAGATGTTGACTTTTAGAGCTGATGTTGGCTATTATCAATATAATTACAAATATCTACTAATACATAACCTCCCTTACATTAGACCATAGTAGCTGCTGATGTTAAGGTACTTTACGTACCATATTTTTAAGAATATAATTTAATGCACATAGTATGCATTACACACTGGAGCTCATTTTTTTTCACCTTTCAAAAACCCTACATATAGGTACATAATTATGCATATGTGGGACCCTGATGCACAAGTATCAATGGAGAGTGAAAAATGCATGTCTCATTCGTGTGTTGTGTAACTTTTGTTTGCTGTTGTAAAATGAATGAAGATACTTTTGAGGATACCAAGTCTTGTCATCTTACAGCTCGAGTCTGATTGTGACAAGAGCATTAAAAAGTGCACTACAAACAATCCTTACTCTTGATATCACTACCACAACTAAAAACAATGTATCGGTATGTCAATGTCAATAATTTGCCCATGGGGTCCTGCCAATCTATGCCCTGGAATATATGCTTTCCATAAAAGTTACACTGGATATTGATAAGAAATTATATAACCTTAAGATGAAATTCTGTGAATACAGTTGTTTTGTTAGGTCTACATGTAGATTTGTTTGGATCATTTAATGCCTTTGGGGGAGGGGAGAGAAGAAGAACACAGAGTGCTATTAATCTACTTATGTCTGTATAATCTTTTCTTGATTTGTTTTTTAAATCACAACTAGCCGGACTACTGAAAAAATGATTTTAAAAGGGGCATCAGAAACTTTGGTAAACCTTTCAAAGCCAGTAGATTGCACGTGGCAGTCATCATCGATATCCTGGGGCTGTAACATGGCATGGCACGCAGCTATGAATACTGTACATTCACACCTTGGCAAACACAGTGCAGATTTCATGCAGAGAGAAAACTACACAGAAGTAATACTTTAGTAATTGCATGAAGAGAAAAATGATTGCTACAAACAATCTGACATGATTCACCTGCAAAAAGCTACAAGATAATTGTCACTGCATGCACACGACCAGGAGGAATTTCTCCAGTCGTGTTTCCAAGCGGTAATCATCACTGCATTTTGACACAACTCCACCCTGCCTAAAGACTTGTCACAGCTATAGGTTAAAACTGCAAACAACTCCAATGTGGGGGGGGGGGGGGGGGAGGGGGCGGAGGCAGGATCTCTGAAGAATGCACAAAGACATACACAAACCCAGCCTCCTGACATGGATATGTGGACATTTGGCAGAGGGTCTCGGGAGAGAGGTTCGCAATGGCCAATGGTCTCTCATGCACACCCAATTGAAGGAGGCAGACTTAATCAGAAGAAGAAGAAGAAGAAGAATTCATCTTTATTTCTCACATTAAGCTGTGCCTTTTGCGAGGATAGCTCACAAACATTTGTATGTTCATCCTATCTTTATCTTGAATAAGATGCAAGAAAAAAAAACATACAAACAGACAGAAAAAAAACCCACCTGTATCCTTCTCATACAATATGATATGATTGACAATATGATTGCTGGTACAAATGTCAATATTGGATGTAAAGGCAGGATAGAGCACGCACCTCTCCATCTCTCAGACAACAAATACCATTTGGCAAGCCCCACTGCATACTGTGTTGCTAATAAAACATTTCTTTTTTTAATGTGCCTATGATCATATGGTTACAATAGTCTGTGTCAATCCAGGTCATCTTTTCATGCATATTTATGCCATGCAAAATTGATACATATAAAGTTAGTTACTTGATATCAGCATCTTGTCCTGTTGTAAAGCATACAAAGAAGAAGAAAACTACCTTTGTCATCATACCAGGGAGAGTCATACAAAACGTATCAGTGACTAGAGAAATCTTTGATTACATTGTATATATCTCTTTTATGGTTCAATTAAATACAAGATCTCATCCATGCACCCTCTCATGATTACAAAACCAGGGCGACAGGCTTTTCCAGTGATGTATACTGTACGTTCATTGCTTTGCACATTGGTTGTCAGAATCCAGCGAGAAGTCTGTAAGTCAGAAAGCACCGGCGTTTGAGAAACTTTCACATGGTCCGTTCTGAAGGCAAGATTTCAAACATCACGACCTGTGCTCTCGCTGCACAAAGTCTTCCATCAACTTCTGGTAGACAAAGTGCGTTAGTTTCAGGACGGCGGCGTACATGAGATACTGCACAACGAGGGCGCCAAATCCTTTGAGCAGCCCGGCCACCCCTTCTTCCTCGAGGATCCCCCTCAGGCAGTCAGACACCCCGTCAAACTGCGTGCTGATGGGTACAACCCCCGTGCCGTTGTCAGTATTGTCAATGATAGTTCTGGTGCCTTGGATGTGCAGCTTCACGATGATGGTTTCCAAGGGATACAGGATGACATCCGCCGTGAGGTTCCCGGCGAATGTTGCCACCAGCTCCGGGAAGTAGGCCTCCTTCATTGTGCCAGGGGTAGCCGGGGCATCCAGGCGGTCCCGCCCGGCGTCCCTTAGCTTCTGGCGATGGATGGCTAGGACAATGAATTGCACGGTGGATGTGATAAAGTATTTCAGGATGCCATGCAAGACGGTGGGGAAGAGGAGGGTATAGATGGGGAGGAGACGAGTGGTGGAAGAAGAGCCCCACCCAACAAGACGACAGAATCCTTCCTTGATGCAGTCAAACACACCTGGTCTATCACTTGCTATGTCACTCTGAAGGTTGGAGGAAAAACACAGATCAAGGAATAGAACATGCATCAAAATGTTGATTTGGCAGAGAAAATATATACATATGTGTATGTATACATATATATAAATATAAACTATATATGGTAAATGAACTATCAAATGATATACTGTAAAAGTGGTTTCTTTCGCGGTGGTTTTATTTTCGCTCTTTGGGGTTGAACCACGAATTTAACATCATGCGAAAATGTTTTGAAAAGTCGCGCGAAATTAACCACGCAAGGAAATGTTTTGAACTCGCCGCTTGTTACAATGCTATTGCGCACATGCACACACGAAGATTTCGCGCATTGAGTGTAATGATGGTCAACACACACACAGCGATACCGCCCAATATAGGTACAAGCATGTTATAAAGTACTTGAGAGACGGGATTTCAGGTAAGCCTGCATTTAACTTTAATTTATATTTGATAAATAAAAGAATAATTGGATTATAGTTTGGGTTTTCATGTGCAAAATAAAACAGTTTTTGCCAACTGTGAATTCACAGATTTTGCCAACTGCGAATTTAAACACATGCGAAAAAGTCGGCACCGATGGAAACCGCGAAAGTATCTGTACGCGAAAGAAACCACTTTTACACTAACAGGTCGAAACCATTGGCACCAAAAAAGTGCAATGTTTCATCACATTATTGGACAGCCAGTCCTAGACTCCATTAGATGACAAGAAATTAGAATATCTTACTTTTTATTTCCAAAAGTGGGTAAACATTGAAAGAAACTGCATCAATATGTATCAATTAACTTGGTAAGAATCACATGAAACCACATCTTTCATGACCTACTTTATGTGTTCAAACCTTGAGCTATGATTTTGTGTTGTTAAAGTGCACACAAAGGTATTTCAATTTGAAGTCATGCAAGTCCAGCCACAAAAAAAAAATAAGAATATTGTCTTGCACCTTACTCCACCTTGACATCACAAAACTCCAAAAATGTTGTGCTCATGAACAGTCTCACCCATAGCCTTTATATCTCTGCATTAGCACATATATTCCAATCTCTATCTTTGATGCAAATTATACTATGCTGCCCTGTCTTGCATTTGTAATCGTTAACTCTGAAAGAAGAAAAACAAAATTGGCTACCAATTCGCAATTCTATGTGCAATCTGATCAAGTGACGTTACCTGCATACACTCATACCACATGGTACCTCTTACATACTTTATAAGACAAAAAAAAAAAAAAAAAAAAAAAAAAAAAAAAATTGCCTATATGAGCCTGTTAATTTTTTAACATCTGTTTTCTACAGTGGAGATGCACAGGGCTTAACTCTGAATGTATGTGAAGAGAAATGGGTTATCAGTGGTCAAGGACAAAGACAAATTCTTCCCCAAACCTGGACTGATTCCACGAGACTGGCTGCCAGGAACGGCGTCGTTATGGCGATACTGGTCATCTTGAGGGTGACGTGACCCATGAACTGCTTGATTGTACTGTACGAATGCACCTCCCTGCAGTGAAACGATCATGTGGCATGAGAGTGGTTTCAGTTTTGATGCCTCACTTTGTTTGTGAGTCTAGGGTTGTCAAGAAAAAAATGCAGTAATTTTCCTCTGAAAGGTTGACATTGCAATATTCACTTGAAAATTGCACTTGCAGTTGTCTGGAGAAGCTAAAGCATGAACATATTACAGGACACAGAATATAAATTCAGCAAAGAATTATAAGAACTCGGTCTCTTACCATTTTGTGTGTGAACCTCTCCCTGTTAACAGAGTACTTCATATTTGTTTGTTTGTTTGTTTGTTTGTCTTTTGGAGGTTTTTTTTCGAAGACAGAATAGTAAATCCTACTAACCTTAAGCCCCCGTTCCACTATGCCGTTCTCGCTACGATTTGACTATTTTCTCAGGTCGGGAAGGATCGGGTAAAACCTGAGCCGATCTGGACACAGTACGATGTTAGAACGCTCTAAGTACGCTGCAGTTACGACTACCAAGTGCTTGCTACGCTCTTACTACGATGGTCGGGAATGAGACATTACGATCTCTGAAGCTGCCGGTACGCTTTAGAACGATGTAGCTACGCTGTCAGTGCGATGTTGCCGATGTTATCCGATCGATGCACGCTGTATCTACGCTCTGAACGATCTATACGATCTTATCACGCTGTTACCCCGTTCAGAGAGCTGAAAAGTGCCCGATGTGCCCCGATGTACCCCGATTCGACTGTCGGTCTGCAGTCAGTCAACTTATTAGCATGCAGAACCGAAGAAATATACTGTGGACCTCGAAGAGGCTCCTCAACTCACGGTTCTTTTGCAGCAATACATTGTATAAACAAAGACGTGCTGATTTTTCCAAGGATTTTTCTTGATGTCCTTGCTTTTATAGTCCGTCTTCCTCCAATTGTAAATGATTTCATATTCTTCAAAATTCTGCTATGTCCTCTTCCTCCTCTTTCAGCATCACGTGCAGTCTCTCTTTCTTCGCCTTTTGGGTAGCTGCTTCGCTGCTTTCTTCTCTTCTTTTCCTTCATCTCCTCTTCTTCGAAAACTACAGCTAAATTTACTTCCCGTTCTTGTGCCGATGTTACTACGCTCAGAAAGACCTTGTTACGCTCATCCCGCTGCGTTTACGCCGTCACTACGCTCTCCCCGCTGCGTTTACGCTGTCACTACGCTCTCCCCGATTGCCGTACGATTAAAAATATGTCAATTTTGATCGGGAAGATCGGGAAGAGATTTTGAACCGGTTCAAAATTTCTTCCCGATCTGTAAAAATGCCCGCTCTAACCCCGACCTCCACACGCTGCTGCTACGATGCTTCCGATCCCCGTACGCTTTTGCCGCTCTCTCCCGATCTGCTAGATCGGGACAGATCGGGGCCCAAATCGTGATAGTGGAACGGGGGCTTTAAGAATCTGGTATAAGTATTTCATGACAATCCAATGACATGAACTTCACTATTATTTCAGATGCATTAACAAATTCCACTGAGTAATGAGGACACACTTATACCTAAAATAACATATCAATTTCACGAGTTGATATTTTGACAAAACATTACTATACCTGGTACAAGCAGGATTTTGTGGAGTATATGTAGATTGAAACAACTTTAGACATACATTTGTACACACAATGAACAAAATTAATGTGTAGACCTCCTCTTGTTTGTAAAAGTGAACCAATTACCTTGGAAACGGTGTAAACTCACTGATGAGGGATTCGCTGCCAAGACCAATTCCCTGCACCATGAATGCACTTCCTATCCCTTTCCACATGGTGAAAAAGCCCTGCACAAAGATCATACAAATATATGGGATCATATCAACATGAATGGAAGGTAAGCAAATGAAAACTACCATCTCCAAGGCTATGATAGAGAGACAGATAAAGAAAGGTGAGGGCAGCAAATACAAGCATTTTCTTTGGGGTACACTTTGTATTTTTGTCTTTAAACCAGCACTACCCAATTACTGCATCTTAATTATGAATACCTACAGGTACATGTACACTGTATAAATGAATACCAAACACATTCAGCTTACGATTCATACACTGAGCAAAGCTAACAATGTCTTAAATTACATCTTCTGCCATCAACAACTAACGTACCAGTACCTTGTTATAATAGTTTCTTGAAATAACATTTTGTTCCGGATCCATAGTACATCATGGGAAGCTCATTCTATTCTATTCTATTCTATTCTATTCTATTCTATTCTATTCTATTCTATTCTATGCAACAATTTAAGCAGTGATGTAATCGAACAGCTTACATGTTGTCTCTGCAATGTGACGATGACTGGTATGACAGAGAACGGATGAATGTGATACCGATGTGCATGGTGATTCACCTGTGGAAGGTAAAATGGGAAAAAGCATCATGTCAATTATTGTGAGTGTGCATCATCCCCAAAGGAGATGCAATACACACATACTTGTATGAAAAATACACACAATGTCCTGAATGAGGCCATTCATATCAATTTAGAAAGCAAATGAACAAGAGTATTGTCATTAATACTGATAAGGTTTGTTAAATATTAGTATCTTTCTGCTTTCTGCAATATGATAGTAATCATGTTATTGCTGATATACAAATCATTTCACTTCAAAAAGAAGTTGATTACTCAGTACTAATCTATTGACAGACAAAACAATACTGCACATGAATTCTTGTTATGCAGTACATATTCTCTGCATTCACACACCCTTGATAGATGAAATTTCCTTTAATATGACATAATCTTGGGAACGAGCAAAATTGTATGTAATAATACGTTATTCTGGTTTATGTCTAATTGAATACCTTGGAAAACTGACCATGTCTACATTTTTCAACTTATCTCAAGTCCATGGAAGTCCTTATTAAATTACAGTCATTGCACCTTTTGCTTTCATACACATCCCTTTTTTTTTTGGGGGGGGGGGGGGGGGGGGGTGTTAATGCATTAATCCTTTACTACACTGGCACTTGGTTGACCCTTTCCAATAATTCTACTCATGGGAATCAAAGACAAGCATGTGATTATTCTGATGCAAATAAGCATCACCTGACACTGTCTTCTGAAGACGATGAATGGATGCGACAGGATATTTTCCGTCAGAAGACTTGCAAGCCCAATCCCAAAGCCAGCGAATCGCTGAATATTTTCTGTTTAAATGAAACAGGAAAAAAATTAAACTAGTCAGTGTGGTTAGTCAATTTATATATGGACAGAAAAAACAAAACAAAACAAAACAAAACAAGGTTTTGTTCATATGCATGTTCTTGGTAGTGAGCTACTAGGAAATTATCATACACTCTATGAAATATCCAAAGTGAAATATTGCACTACTTGAAGATTGCTCTACTGAAAAAAAAAAACCAACCAGGAAACTCAAATTTTTGCTAACATTGATAAACAAAGTTTTCCACAGGTACTTTTTTTCCCCCACTATTATCATGATTCTTTAGGCTACACCAATTACTGTAAAAGTAGATATTTTTGTGCTACTGATTTTTCACGCTCTACCAGGTAAGAAGAGTTTCACATGTTTTTAATTCCACAGAATCAAGACATCAACTACTGGAACATATGGCAAGCAAAAATATTCGCGTGCTCTTATTTTCGTGCTAGTTTCTGGTTTGCGAAATGCACAAAAATATCAACACTGCGAAAATTACCATTTTTACGGTAGTTCATGGCCTGGCATGGCCTTCAATCCCAAGAAGTGTCCAGTTTTACAAATTATAGGTGACTCACATTCTAACAAAGTCTTCGGGACTGGTAGTTTTTTTTTCTTTGTATTGAAATTTTGCTATAACCAAACAAGTAAAGTGTTTAAAGATGTATACAGGACAATTTTGGGACCTGAAATATACTTCATTGTAGTTATAAATGGGAGTGCACTGTACAAGTAAGAAGAATCCCATCATCTAAAATCATTCAATCCACATCCACACTCTCGACAGTCCAGATACATTGCGTGAAATATCCCCAGGTCTGCCTGTCATGGTAATTCAGCTAGAATCATCAAATTCCATTATGAAGAAGGCCAGCTTGTCAGCAAGTGCCTCTCTGCAGAAAATCATCTGTGCTTGTCCTTGGCAGAATAAAGGGTTACAGTTTGTTATTATTCCGAAGGTTCGTTATTCCAAAGGTTCATTAATTCAAAAATGAAATTAGGTTCATTATTCTGAAGGTTTGTTATTTAAAAGGTTTGATATTCTGAAGGTTCATAATTCCAAATATGAGATAAGGTCTGTTATTCTGAAGGTTTGTTAGTCCGAAATCAAACTAGAGTTTGCTAATTCGAAGGTTCGTTAATCCAAATATGAAATAAGGTTCATTACTCTAATGGTTCATTAATTCAAAAATGAAATAAACTTCATTTAGAGACAAAATATGGTGTAATAAAAAGAATATTAATAAATTGTAGGACATAACAAAAATGCAATGAAAATTGAATAAAAACACACACACACACACACGTATAAATAATGACATGTAGAGTAAAATACCCTGTTGGCGGCAGTTTAAGGGTTTTTCCACACTGTAAACAAATCAGGCAAATCATTTTCAACCATTTCATATATCATAGACAAGATTATTTATAAACGCTATTGTTGTCATAAAAAAATTGACCAATGACAAACACAGTTGTCATGATTTATCAGGGCAAAACCTGGCACAATTTTCGCCGATATGCGCCGTAGTAGCTCTGCTTGCGGCACAACGTACAATTCCTATGCAATACGCGCGTGCTCCATGATCTTCAGCTGAACGCCTTCACGTCTCGCGAAAATTGCGTAAGCGCCAATTCCCATTGCCAAAGCACGTGAAAATAGCAGGAACACATGCACCGGCTGCAAACAGGGATCGCAATTCTGGTGGTGTTGTTGATGTCTTTCTCTTGTATTTCTCATTTTCTCAATGGTAACATCCACTTTCCAAACAAAAAAACTGCGGCCCACATCGGAAAGTTCTATTTTACATGAAAATATATTTTCAAAATCCATGAATATCGGGAAAAAAAAAAAAAAAATCCAGTTTCTTAGACCCTGGTTTCTTAACAGTTATGTTAAGAAGTACCGAAAATAAAATTTTGAATGAGAGATATGTTGTCATTTAGGTAAGAAAATTTCACTTATGTCAGAGATTGTGCCTATCTTATCGGTTAATTTTTGTAGATTGGTAGTGTGCTAGTGTATGTGTAGTGTGCATGTAGAGTGTGCCGCTGTGTTTAGCGGTACTCTATATAAACACACCCAAATGAAAAGTACACATGATACACATACTTATTGACAAAGTGGAAATGAAATAAAATCGTAATCTGCAATTGTATCATTGATGAAAAAAAAAGAAACTTGTCTTTTCTCCTTCTCAGTAGTATGCCACCCTCCCCCCGCCCCTCCCCCTTAGTTCTACATTATCATCATCAGGAAGAGCTATGCATGATGTAGAAACAATCATCTTTCCACCACTGATATTATTCTTCCATAGAGAAATCACTGATTTCCACCTAGATACGTACTTACAGCATTGTGTGCTGAAAGTCGCCAGATTTCCCAGTACAGAAGCCTTTGTTACGTCATAAACCCTCAGCTGCACAGCACGCCTCGCCCTAGCAGAAACTAGAGCACGCACTTTAGTACACGCATGCAAACCTCAAATACGCGCAGCCTGAACTCCCAAGTTCATTGACCGTACCTGCCAAAAAATATCAAAAATCCTTCATAAATTCCCCCAAAATTCTCGAATCACTACCAAAATTAAATCATCTGTTACTGTAAAAGTGGATATTTTCGCGCGACTAATTTTTCGCGCTTGGCCGGGTAAGAGGGGTTTCGCGTGTTTACAATTCCGCAGAATCAATAATTTACATCACGCACAGGAACACATGGCAAGCAAAAATATTTGCATGCTTTTATTTTCACGGCACTTTCTGGTTGCGCAAAATGCGTGAAAATTTCAACAACGCAAATATTTCCACTTTTACAGTGCTTGTATCATTCTAAACCTTTCCTGCAAGTTTTATCCAAATCCGTTAAAATTTAACTAGGCCTATTTTACTTTTGAGTTAGTTTGCACACGGACTAACTAACATTAAACTTACTACAGTGTAGAGTAAAATATCCCGTTTGCGGCAGTTTAAGCATTGTTAAGGGTTTTTCCAACTTGTAAACAAATCAGGCAAATTATTTTCAACCATTTCATATATCATAGACAAGATTATTCATTAACGCAATTGTTTTCATAAAAGAAATTTACCATTGATCAACGCAGTTTTCATGATTTACCAGGGCAAAACCCGGCACAATTTTCGCCGATAAGGGCGATATGCAATGTAGTATTTCTGCTTGCGGCACGATGTACAATCCCTATGCAATACACGCGTGCTCCGCGATCTTTAGCTGAACGCCTTCACATGTCTCGCGAACATTGTGAAAGCACATGAAAATAGCGGGCGCACATGCATTGGCCGCAAACAAGATCGCAATTCTGGCGGTGTTGTTGATGTCTTTCTCATGTTTTTCTGAATTTTTTCGATGGTAAGTAAACATCCACTTTCCGAACAAAAATGGCGGCCCACATCGGCTCGCGAAAGTTCTATTTTACGTGAGGATATGTTTTCAAAATCCATGAGCATCGGGAAAACGACAAAAAATCAAGTTTCTTGGACCATTATTTCTTAATTGTTATGTTAAGAAGTACCGAAAATTTCATTTTGGATGCGATATGTTGTCATTTAGGTGAGAAAATTTCACTTTCGTCAGAGATCGTGCCCATTTTATCGGTTGGTTTTTGTTGATTGCTAGTGTGTTAGTATATGTGTAGTACAGTTCGGGAAACCCACTCACAAGGGGGGCCCCTCCTTATAAGTAACCCGTCCCCCTTATAAGTAACCCCGTCCCCCTTATAAGTAACCCCCGGGGCACCCCTTATGCACTTGTCAATGTAATGACGCACCCCACTACCCCCGGACATGGGTGCGTCATGGTCATTTTTTGACTGACCACACGGGGTTTTTGACGGACACCACAGTCACTTTTTTGACGGACATAACGCTGCAAGTGACGAACACCACAGTCACTTTTTTGACGGACAACACGTTGAAAGTGACGCACACCTCGGTCACTTTTGTGACGGACATCCTCGGTACATTTGACGCACCCCCGTAAATACCGAAACGATTTTTGCATCCGTTTTATTCAAGCAATTTCATTTTCTTTTGGTTCGTACACATAATTTGTAAAAGTTTCGGCAAGTTTCCCTTACCATGTAAGCACCGTATTGTCATTCACCGTACATCACGCTGCTGCTACGATATTCCGAACAGTAGTATGTATTCTGTGCATGCAATCCATATTATGACAATCACATATGTGTGCAGAATGCGCTGTGTGTGCGCGGCCATTGCTAGTGCGGTGGATGCATACTGCTGCAGCGCAGGTAGGTACACACCACGCCACGGCATTCATATTCCCGCTCGAGTACTGCGTAACTACAGCCTAGTCGCGGTACGTAGAGATTCGCACAGCTAACAGCGTCGCGCGCGCGTCTGGCCAGCTGGTCGGGCTATGATCCCGCGAGCAGAAAATAGCATGCGGCAGGCAGTTCTTCTGCTGCCGTTCCGACAGGAAAGATTGAACTAAGTTGTTACATCGCTGAACAGTCCCTGGTTTGAGATTGAGTATGCATGATTTCATGGGTTTGTTGGAGGGAAAATGTAAGGAGAAAGGGTGGCTTTTAAATTCTTTGCTTGCCAGATTCTGGCAAGCATTTTTTCCTCTTATTCCAAAACGCTTCCTGACTTTGATTTTCACTTGCCGCGGGAAAGCGCTCACTGTAATTTCACTCGCGGTACGTGTATCCGGCGGGACCGGTAGCGTGCAAAAATGCGTGCAGTTTTCCATAGCCAAGTAACGTACCATGACGCACCCCTCGGTTCAAAATAATGCGTGTTATTTTCCATAGCCAAGTGACGTACCATGACGCACCCCTCGGTCAAAATTTTGACCGACAATGATGGGATTTTGACGCACCCCTCGGTCAAAACTTTGACGGACAAAGCTGGTAAAATGACGAACACCTGGGTCACAAATTTGACGGACCAAACGAGGAAATGACGCACCCATGTCCGGGGGTAGTGGGGTGAGTCATTACATTGACAAGTGCATTATAAGGAGTCTCCACGCTTTTTTGCAATGCAACGCGAAAATTAAAGGACTGCGGCAATTCGCTTGATTATGTCCATAAAGCTTCACAAGTTTCCTAGTTACTCACGAAATTTGAGCAAAATCGGTTTGAGGCATCATATCTAAAATCATGGATTTAAATGCGATGTCAAACGACCCATGCGAATGCTGAAATGCGAGCGATTACTGGCGCGAGTGTCGCCAGGCGCGGCGGCGCGGCAATGCTTGAGTGCAGACGTGGCGACTGAGTACGGACACTCAGTCGCCACGTCTGCACTCAAGCATTGCCGCACCGCCGCGCCTGGCGACACTCACGCCAGTAATCGCTCGCATTTCAGCATTCGCATGGGTCGTTTGACATCGCATTTAAATCCATGATTTTAGATATGATGCCTAAAACCGATTTTGCTCAAATTTCGTGAGTAACTAGGAAACTTGTGAAGCTTTATGGACATAATCAAGCGAATTGCCGCAGTCCTTTAATTTTCGCGTTGCATTGCAAAAAAGCGTGGAGACTCCTTATAAGGGGTGCCCCGGGGGTTACTTATAAGGGGGACGGGGTTACTTATAAGGGGGACGGGTTACTTATAAGGAGGGGCCCCCCTTGTGAGTGGGTTTCCCGAACTGAGTAGTGTGCATGTAACAGTGCAATGCTGTGTTTAGCGGTATATTACCATGTATGTTGTAACTGCCGCGAACGGCTGCACGGCCGCTTACTGCCGCAGTTACTCTAGTAACAAACAAACCAACGGTAACTTCAACGAAAACATAACCTCCTCCCTTGCCGTGGCCTTGGCACAGGTAATTTTAATAAATTTAACGATCAGTCATCCCCCTTTTGCCCTTGCTTTGGCCATGCCCTTGTCTACTCTTGAAAAGGGGTAAATTTACCTAAATTTAGATCCTACAAGTACAACTGCACTAAGTTTACCCCACTAAATTCTGGAAGCTTGATGCGCGATCCCCCTGGCCCTGCCCTATATCGGCCTGCGCTGTGGCCCTGGCCCTGGTCATGCATGGCACATCCATCACAAATCAACCCCTTCCCAGCCCCATAACTACTCGATAGAAACGATGATTCGGTCAACGAATCAGGTTGCTGATGCCTCAATCTCTTAATGCCTGCATGTAGGGTAGATCTGCTGCATGCTACACCACCCACGCCTATGTTATGGCTATGCTGTCAGCTGTTTCAAGTGTTTGAATGATGAAGTGAACGCGTACTGACGTCTGCCCAATAAAACACCAAATCATGTGTATGGGACCAAACATAAAACTAACCGTTCTGCTGCTGATTAGGTGTAGCCATCCGGACTGCTGCCATTATTTGGTCTTGAGCTGTACTAATTGAGTCCTCTTGAGCTTTGGAAGATGTTTCTTCCTCTGTCGCTCCAGGAATACGCCTAAGTGTCATATTTATGTATTCTTACTTCAATCCACTTTAGTCCACACTCCCCATGCTTCCCCGTAAATTCCCACAAGTTCTACGTGCATTACTATTGCGATGCGTACTGTGCAGTATATACAGCACCTGTTGTGCAGTTATATTATGCGTGCCCGTTTTTCAAAGTTCAAAGTTCAAACTTTCTTTATCTTTATTTCCATCAAAATGATCAATAGGGCGCCTATCATAAATAAAGATAAAATTGATAATGACAATAACGACTCGGTTTAGGCCTGTATGATGATAATGCTTATGATAATGATGATAACAATAGGGGCCTACCATGTTTCCTGATTATAGGTCTAATAATGATAATAATGAATCATCACCATCATCATTATCATGATAATCAGCATAGAAGTTATTGTTATTATTATCATTATTATTATCATTATTATTGTTGTTGTTATTATTATTATTATTATTATTATTATTATTATTATTATTATCATGATAATCAGCATAGAAGTTATTATTATTATTATCATTATTATTATTATTATTATTATTAGGCCTATTATTATTATTAGGCCTATTATTATTATTATCATTACTATTATTATCTTCATCATCATCATCATCATCATCATCATCAAAATCATGTTATATTTCAATGTTAGTATGATATGATTGAGTGTTGATTTTATCTTCGTCAGACAGAACTCAAATTGTAATACATTTTAATGATTATAGACTCCTATGCATGTAAGAAGTTTGCTTTGTCATTCAAAATTAACCTACAACAAAGACGCGTTAGTCAGGGTGCATGAGTGGCCTTTAAACCTTAAGGCCATTTTGATTTTGTGGAGTTTTTTTATTGTCATTATTATTTTTTTAGCAATTGATATTGCCCAACATTTTGTAGGCAACCTACTTGGAAACACTGATGGTATTGTACAGAAAAAGAGTAGCGAAAACTTGATTTGATTTGAGTTAAATCAATTCAACTGGATTTTTTATTTACTGGTATTTAATATATATCATCATAAGGCATAATTATAACAAGAGGGCCAACCAGAATATGCACATCTTTATTTGATCAAAGTAATAAAAAATCACACACAAGAGGCACTGTGGAACAAAGGAAGCAAAATAATGCAAGACTATACAGTCAGTATTCAAACGATAACAGGAAACCATGCCGTGACGTTGTTCCATGTTATTTAACAGGACTGTGACATATTTGTGGTTATTATAGCCCTTTTGGGAAATTGAAAACAAATCAAGCCATAAACATTGTTCATATTAACATTTCATGTCAGACCACTGGCAAGAAGGAAAAGCACAGAACACCTTTATGTGAATAATCCAAGCGCGATGATTTCCCCCCTTTTCATCCGTTTCCTGTGAGCAATAGAGCTATCCATTATAGGCCTATACATTGAGTTACTCTTTATTCCTCCTGTCTTCTCTCGAAGTAAGCCACTTCGAACCGCCGATAACTTGATTCATTTGCTGTAAGGGGCTGCAAACATAATAAAGTATGTTCTGCGTAACCTTTCTCTTTGCTCAATGTACTGTATTCGGATTTCATTTTTTATATCATTGTTTACAAAATCATAGATGAGATGTATCTGCGATCATATTATAGCTTGTTTACTATCTATTTCAAGCCTCTTGATACGCAGAACACGTTTGAAATATTTCATCTTGATTTATCATCCTCACCTAACTCTTACAGTTTGCACATAAAAGCAGAAGCAGTAATGTCAAAGTCAGAGAGCAATTACAGGAGTGAGATTTTGCGTTGCATTTGCTGCGCCGCTCGAGAGAGTGAAGTTACCAAGCGGGGGAGCGTATGGGAGGGGGTGGCCCGGAGGCGTTTTTTTTTTTTTTTTTTTTTTTTTTTTTAGACGGCACAGATTGGGGCATGGCGCATATTAAACCTATGGGAAACACGTTGGGTTAGGTTTAGGGTTAGGGTTAGGGTCCCCAATCTGTGCCGTCTAAAAAAACACGCGGAGGGGAGATGCCCTGAAAGGAGCCTAAATAACATTTTAAAGCTGTGAATCGTGCATTCTGGTGGACACGTATTGTAATACTTTGACTTATTCTCATTAAAAAAAAAAAGAAAGTCACAAAATGTGACCCTTTTTTTTTGGTGGTTGGTTATTCATGTTTTGGTTTGTGAGGCCACTTGTAAAAAAAAAATGTCAGGCGTGTGTGCTGATGTGTGAGACTTCATAGGTCTGCAGCTGTGTAAAAAAAAAAAAACAAAAAAAAAACACACCCACAACAACAACAAACCCAACAAGACAAACCGAGGTGATACTTACAGGAGTAATAGTAGTGTATGATAATTGCATATAATTCAAGTTTATTTTGTTGGGAACTTGAACAGAATACCGGTCATACAAACAAACAGAGCATGCAGTGAAAGCTGCAATAAATCGGAGAAAAGTAGATAGAACACATTTATAGCAACATATTGACAAATTGCCTTCATCGACTTAAATAAACACTGATTACTTAGTATTCAGTATTTGAGTAATAGCCATGTTAAAAAAAAAAAAATCATGGGCATATAATTATGTTCCGGTCCAACATGCCATGGCCCTATATGTAACCACACTCAGAACTGGGGTCTGTTTCATAAAGATTGATCGTAAGATTGATAAGATCTTACGGTTGATGCAATTCAAAAAATTTACGCTCAATCTGCTGTCAAATCTGTGCTTTAAATCAAGTATTTAAAGTATCTTTATGAAACAGACTTACGATCATTATTGATCTTACGCTCGATTGGCTTAGTTACGCTCAATAAATCGAGAGTAAGATTAAACGTAACTTTATGTATATGTAAAACGGGCCTCAGGCCTTGGAGATCACCTCCCCGCTCCACACTGAATGATCGTCGATCAAGGATCCTGAGGGCAACACACTTACAGTGCTCATGAGCCCTCTGCGTTCGTTTTTGGAAATCCATCGTTGCTCAGCGAAAAAGTGTGCCGTCTCACGACTGAACTTCCAGCAAAATGGTATGTTTTAGACTAAAATTCTCCTCAGAAATTATTTTTCATTTTTACCATTAACATTTTGAATGCATTGTATTATATACTTGTCAGGCTTTTCAAAGAATAACCCAGTACTAGGTACCGCATAAATGAGGTAGGCCTACCGCATAAATGAGTTCATGTTCGTATGCGGGATTGTGAGTCATTAGTCCCACACATTCATTTATTTTGTATTTTGCGCGATGTAGCAAGTGTACTGATCTAGGCCTACTAAAGTTTTATATTCAAAGCGAAGCGTTTCATGTTATTATTGTTAGACAGCTACAGTGCACTCTGTGCAGGAGTACTGATTTGGACGATATTGAATGAAAGAGACGTTGTTGTTACTTCTGTTTCTGTTCCGGTTCCGTCGGTATAAAAGTTTGACTATCCTGGGTTTAGCCAAAATGGCTACTCAGAATTAACTGAAAGAAGTGTCACAAAAGTTAGAATTCTAATTTCTACTCCACCAACGTTAAACTTCTAACTAGATCCTAGTAATTCTTAAATTAGGCCTAATTCAAGTATGGTCGTTTATGTGCAGGGCAGGAAAGGTGTTTCACATTTGAAGTCTCTGTTTGAAGACTGTATATTTGGATGTAAATTAGACGTGACTGTTTCCTCATCAAGTACCGTAGACGTAGTTATGGGTAAACTCGGCCTAGCGGGTAAAGTCAGTCCCCAGCGCGCGCATTCTTACAAGTAGTTGTACTGTGTGCGCTGGGGGCCGACTTTACCCGCTCGCTAGGCCGAGTTTACCGATAACTATGGTATGTTCCAGTCCACTGCTGTCCTGTGGAAGAATGAGTAGACTACTTGTGTATGGTTGGGGCACCACCTATCGACAGGGCACCTTCCCATCGACACCCTGCGTATCATGGCTGTTTGCGTATAGAACAAAAAAGTACGCGCGGGATTAAGTGTCATTAGCTATAAAAACAATAAAAACGAAGAAACGAAAATCAAACTCAAACAAACCAAGCTAAAAATTACACATCCGATCAGTAACGACGCATGGCTGTGAAATTCACGTGTATTACCTATGGCCTGTGAAATTCACGTGTATACCTATGCTGTGAAATTCACGTGTATACCTATGGAGGAGAGGGGGTGTCGATCGCAAGGTTCCCTTTTTAGCTGCGCGAAGAAAACGGAACGCACGCACTAAAATTGCGCTATTTTAAAACGGAGATTCATAATCAACGAGACGGTCACGACATTCAAAACTGCAGTATTTATGGCATATTTGAGGTAAGAATTAGGCGGATTTGTATTATATTTTTAGAATAAACAAGCTACAGATCCTTAGGGTGTCGATACGTGGTACCCCCAACCCTACATCTTTCTTGGTCAGTGTTCTTTGGATTCTTCTGCTGTTCCCTCTGGTTGTTCTCCCCCCTCTGTCATTAACTCTAATGTAGGCGTTGGGATCATTTCCCACTTCCCCATTCATGATTTGGAACAGTAGTTAAAGTCTCGAAATTCTCCTCCTGTTCTCTAGGGTGTCCCATTCCAGATCCTTTAGCATTTGGGAACACTGCTCTGTTGTTTGTAGTCATTCATACAGAATCTAGCTGCCTTACGTTGAACGGATTCTATGAGAAGAATATCCCCTTTGTGATACGGATCCCATGATGAGCTACTGGCGTACTCTAAGATGGGTCTAAGTAATGTTGTGTAGGCAGTGGCTTTGATGGACTTGGTTCAGAACCATAGGTTCCTCCTCATGAAACCAAGAACCTTGTTGGCTTTGGCGGTGATCTTTTTGTAGTGGGTGTCCCCTCTCAGTTTGTTGTCAATTTCTACCCCAAGGTATGGATGCGCGCTAACTTCTTGGAGAGGTTGCCCACAGAAGGTGTAATTCCTGTTTGGTGGATTCTGCTTGTTTAATGTGTCAGAAAAAGATAGACGGCTCTAATTGTTTGAATATTCAGCAATCCAGGGGGTTTAGGGGCTATGCACTCACATGACCATGAAGTGATGGTTGTTCACTCTGCCAAACTTGCTTTTTACTAGATCAGTAGATGCAAGTCCATTGCTGAATTGGCTTGTGTTTGATTTCAAACACAAATATCAAACACAACATTGTGATTGTGTTTGATTCTTATCAAATGCAAAGTCGCGGGGGATAAAATTTACTTGGGTTTGATGTGAAGTTGGCGTGTAATCACAAGTCAAGTTTCTAGCAACAGGGCCCAGTGCAGAAGCATTACTTCAAGCCAGAATACCCTGACAGTTCATCACATTTGCTGGCTAATTTCAGCAGAATGTGTGCCTCAGCCAGGCACACACACGTTGGTACAGTGTAATGCATATGCTGAGTAGCGTGTTCATACTGATTCATAACTCTTTATGTGTGCATTATATTTCTTATGAAAATTCTTTTCTTAAACAACTTGGTACTCGATGCAAATGTTGGGATGATAATTTGTTACCATACATGTAGATGTTGTTACATTGTACCTATAGTATACATTTTGTGATTTAGACAAAAAACAACATTATTTTTTGTCGCTTTTGTATGTTTGTTGAGCAGATAATATTTCAACAGTGTGAGAATGCATAATGCTGGGACAAATACTGGGAGGCAGGTTGTGTTAAAGTTACTTACACTACTATTTGGCATCACTCTAACAAGTTCCTTGCTCTTATTTTCCTACGGTAGTCTCGGCGCTATGATTCGAAAACCACCATCTTCTCACCTGAAGGTAAATATATTACCATACATTTCTTTCTAAGGGTTTCTCTCTCTCTCCCTTTTTGTGTATTTCTTTGTTTCTTGCTGTATTTTAATATGAGCATTGTTTGAAATATCAAGAATGCAGTATATTACTCTATGATATCCTTACACTTTTCACAGAGCAATTACATAGAGTCATTTTTTTTAAACATGTAATTTACAATGTCAAAAAGTTTTTAAACACATGTGTACCACCACTATCAAGAACTGTACACATCTCCAGATGACTGTATTCTGTATTTTCTTCCCATAATATTCAGGACGTCTATATCAGGTGGAGTATGCTATGGAAGCCATAGGTCACGCTGGCACATCTCTAGGCATCCTAGCATCAGATGGGGTTCTTCTTGCAGCCGAGAGGAGGAATACACACAAATTGCTGGATGATGTGGTCTTTTCAGACAAAATCTACAAACTGAACAGGTACGGACGTTTCAGTGTCAGAATTGTCATGCTTGTTTGTTATATTTACCTTTTTCTGAGGAAATCGGTTAGCTACAGTAACAGTGCAGCTGGTGCATACTATAAAACATGACATATTCGCGGCATGAAAGTTTCGCGAATTGGAGCCGACAGCCTGTTTCGTGGCATGAAATTTTCGCGAATTGCTACTGGCATTCAATGCATGTGGTGTAGACAAAAGCTTTCGCGTGCATTTTAATTTCGCGAATTTTGGTGCTCGCGAAATTCGCGAAATTAAAATGCACGCGAAAATTCCTCGTTTTACAGTATATAATGTACTGTATACTGTAAAGGTCGTTGATGTCATTAGTTTCTGGGAATTGTATAAAAATGATGGAGGATTTGCTTTCATAGCATTATAGAGGGAGCTGAATAGTTAGAGCTTTTTGTCATAGTATAATTTGCCAGCTTAATTTGCTTATTATCTTGTTCACAGTGATATGGCATGCAGTGTCTCTGGAATCACATCAGATGCAAATGTTCTAACCAGTGAGCTCAGACTTGCAGGTCAAAGGTGAGTTTTCATTTACGTATCATTTTTCCTTATATTCTCAATGAAAAGTGTTTAAGATGTCTTTCTCTTCTATACCGGCTGTTCAAAAAAAAGCGGAACGGTGGATTTTCAGTACCTTACGATCTAAAAGTGATATTTTTTTGACATCATTCATTAGAAAGAGCATCTTCCGCAGAAGACAATGATATCAAAATCATTAAATTTGGTTCAGAACCTTTTGTTCTACGCCCAATTCTGTAAATGCAGTCATTTTCAAATTTTGCTGGATTTTTTTGACGTGTGAGCGAAGAATTTGGGTGCAACGCGCGTTCCATAAGGTGTATTGTGTAAGCCTGTTGATCCATGTCAACAAAAGATACAGCTTTCACATTAGGCACGCACACACACGCACAGACACACACACACTGTTTTTTTCCTGGCCTGCGCCCAATGTGAAAGCTGTATCTTTTGTTCACATGGATCAATAGGCTTACATAATACACTGTATGGAACGACTGTCACACCCGAATTCGTCGCTCATACGTCACAAAAATCCAGCAAAATTTGAAAACGACTGCATTTACAGAATTGGGCGTAGAATAAAAAGTTGTGAATCAAATTTAATGATTTTGGTATCATTGTCTTCTGCGGAAGATGCTCTTTCTAATGATGTCAAAAAATATATCACTTTTAGAATGCAAGGTACTGAAAATCCACCGTTCCACTTTTTTGGGGACACGCTGTACATATATACTCATTTTTCCTATAATGGAGGATCTCTGTGTGATTGTAATTATTCATTACTGGGAGCCTCAAGTTGTGCGAATTGAAAGTTTGATGCATAAATCTGGATTGATTTATAAGGCAAATATGGAAATTATAGTGTACTAATCTATATGATATGAAACAATATTTGAAGAATGAATTTGAAAATAGGAAATTGTATTGCCTGTACAAAATGAGTGATGAGATGTACATGTATGTCCCTTTTAAGTCATCCCAGTATGATGTTAGAGAATGCCATTGGGTTTTCCACCAGGTATTATCCACTCCCCCCCCCCCCCCCCTTGCACCTACATATATGTATATATATATTTTTTTTTTTTTTTTTTTCATTTCCCCAATGTAGAATTTGATTTAGCATTGATATTTATGGTTATTTGTAGAGAGCATGGTGTTCCCTTCTGTATGCAAATGACAAGTTCAGATTACAGTTTACTTCATTGCCTGTGTGCAAGTCAGTGGAGAACTTAACCTGTTAAGGACGAGTCCCGAGTATACTCGGGCAGGTGTCTATGGGAAATACGTGTTGTAGCAAAATCAGCCCATCCTCAATGGGTTAAAATAAGGGTGCTACATTCTATATACATGTATAAAGAGATCAATGCAGTTTTAAGATTATATTTCACACACGTTTTGGGAGACAAAGTAAATGTGAAGTTTTTCTTTTTCTTCATCAGGTATTTCCTCCAGTACCAGGAGAACATTCCAAATGAACAGCTCGTGAGCTCATTGTGTGATATAAAACAGTTCTACACACAAGCAGGAGGTAAGAGAACAAAACAAAAACTGGCTGCCTGGCCCACAGAAAAACTGCAAACTTAACTGTAGTTTAACTGCAGTTATTGGCTGTGAATGATAAAGATTTGATTTATATTGATGAGTTAATTACACCAAAAAAAAGCTGATGATATAAATCATGAATACAACAACATCAACAACAACATATATTGAATTTGTATTAATGAAAGTCTCAAAATGTACTTTGATTTGATGACAGCTACACAGATTTATGCCATATACATTTTTAGGTTGCAACCTTTTTTACGCTTGGATGTGTGTATTCATATATTATTGTATGTGTACAATTTTTCATCAACCAGCTTATTCCTCCATGAATCAAATTGAATTCTATCCTTTTTTTTTTTAATGATTTGTTGTTAATTTATGGAGCTATCAAGAAATATACCATCATTGTCATTTTTATACATGCATATCACATCAATGAAACATTACCATAGTAACATTCTTAAAATGATTTGCTGGATCGAGTATTATGCTTTTTGTCAAATTAGGCTGCGTGGATGATGTATATATTTGAGACTAGTCCTTCAAACACCAATTGGTAGATGAGGGCCGAGAATATTACAGAGTTTCTCTCAACTTTCCACCTACTTGTCATTGCCAGGTAAGAGGCCTTTTGGTGTATCGATTCTCTACATGGGCTGGGACAAACACTATGGCTTTCAGCTCTACCAGAGTGACCCCAGCGGAAACTATGGTGGCTGGAAGGCAACATGCATAGGCAACAACAGTGCTGTAAGTATGATGGCTTGAAGGTATTGAGCTCTTGAGGAATATTTATGTATACATTAAAAAAGCAGATGTACTTATGAGAGATTGAATTCATTTCATAAGCTCTGATGTTCAAACGTTCTTGTATGTTGGTGATAGATTTTCTTTGCAGTCATCTCAGACAAGACCTTAGCTCCTCCTTAACATCCCTATCTTGCTCATAATTCTAGGTGAAAATATGCTGTTTGGAAGTCACAAGCTAATATGTTTCAGGCCAAGATGAGCCAGTGTGCTGGAAAATTACTGCCTTGGTAATCCAAGGTACTGGTTTATTTGTTTGTTTGTGTGTGTGTGTGTGTTTTTTTCTTAATAGACAGGCTTTGCATATCTACAAGACATTGTGCATACCATTCCCTCATAGCATGATTTTTATCCCCAGTAATGTTGTCCCTGTTTACCATTCTACGATGACTTTAATTAGTTGCTGAACTTCATTCATTTTCACACGGTATACAGTATATCCCCCCCCCAAAAAAAAAAATAAATAAATAAATAAATAAAAATAAATAAATAAATATAAAAAAATAAATAAATACAATTGCAATTTTGCAGTGATAACTTCCAATATGATCAACCTGTCTAAATGTTACTTTAGGGTCTTAAAATATAACATCTTAGCTTCATTTTGCAGAAAACCCCATTCAATTTGGTTAATTGGTCACAGAGAAATGTAGATCATTGTAAAGCATGTCATGGGTCTGATTCTTCCAAGTTTAGCACTTGGATGCTCTTGGAACTGCGTATAATGTGTGAACACAATGGACAGAACTTGGAGGGAAGGGATTCCTGACATGCTCTACAAAATTCCTCATTTGTCTTTGACCACTGAAGCAAATCAGATGGGGTTTTCTGTAAAATGTGGGCAATAAGTTAACAGTTTCATAAATTGAAATTGTATTTGGGTTGATTCACTATTTTTAAAGTTATCATTTTGGAGGTTCCTGTTGTATTTTTTTTTTTCAGACATAAGGTATTCTTCCAAAGTTGTAATTGCCGTGAACACTGCATCCAGTTGACGCAAATTCTTCATGGAGCACAACTGAAGTATCCGATGCCACTCCTGTGAATCTGATTACATAAGAGGCTGTTGTGTAATGATGTCTATATGAGGGCATAAATTTTGCTATGCCATCATTGTGGACATGGTCTCCATCATGATTTGTCTTTCTCAGGCTGCTATATCAATGCTGAAGCAGGAGTACAAGGAGGGAGACACCAACCTCTCTGCAGCCTTAGCACTAGCCATCAAGGTTCTCAGCAAAACGCTGGACATGACCAAGCTAACACCTGAGAAAAGTGAGTTAACATGACCATACATCTGTTTTTCAAAGACTTATTTGAAGAGAATTGTCATGGAAACAAGGTTATTGGTATACAGCTACAAAGGAAGTTTTTTGTGTTTTTTTTAATCTTTTTTCTTTTTATGGGGGAGGGGTGTTATTTTATATAAGGGTTTATCTGTGGCCTATAAAGCATGTGAAGAATCCATTATATTGCATGGACATATTCATTATGTGCATTTATGTTATTTCTGTGGATGTATTTGAATTGAATAGAAATATTCACTTTGTCTGAACCACTTCAATTACTGTATCCACCATATATTTACAATGTAGCGAGTCTGATTATTATTACAGTTGAACCTCTCTTATCCGGCCTCCCTTTATCCGGATCTCTCTATTATACGGACGCAATCTCGCCGTGATTTTTTTTTTGAACAATTACGGGAGGAAAGGGGGATTCCCAACTCCTTGAGAACTCCTACACAAACACACATGAATAACATATACTTGATACATTTCTTAATAGTTATTTAGGTAAATAATCCCAAGAATTTATAAAAGAAAATGATTTCATTCTTGCAAACACGAACCTCTATTTTGGGGTCTGTTACTGAGTGTAACAATGAAAATGTTGCAGTATACACATTACTACATGTGGTACTACAATGGGCTACTGTACATGTGTATGTATATTATGTACATGTATAAAGCATTGAGTCTCCCGTATCCGGCCAAATCCCTTATCCAGATGAGCCTCGGTCCCGACTTGTCCGGATACGAGAGGTTCAACTGTATTTTTTTTGTGTGTGTGAATCAGGACTTCCTGAATATGTCATGAGTGGTTAAATTCGCAGTTGTGAAGCAGTGTAATGAACTGAGAAATTTGTGTGTGCACATCAAATTCATGTCGAGATCAGAGTTTATAATTTCATGCATTATTTTGCGAATAGCACCCGATTCACAAAAATAAAAACCTCACTCTCAAATGGCATAGGCAGGTGGAGTCAGTGATTCATTTCATTTCACAGTAAGCCCATTTCTTGTCATGACCCGCAACATTATATTCAGATAAAGACTGGAAGTCTTCTGAAACTCGATCGATGATTACATCTTGTCTATCATTTCTGAACTATAAGATAACTCTGTAGTGTGCTCAGTTGAAGGGGTTCGTAATTTGTTTTTTAAAAGTGGTCTGATTTGTGAATACGACAGTTGTGGATAAATTGTATCCAAATTTTAATTGTGGAATCATTCCAACATTGCCAGTGTCATTCACTGTCTCACATACACTCACAAACACATTCACACAGCTCTTATGAATTTTACCATTGCATTTGGCATCACAGCTGAATTATTCTATTATCTCCAGCTTTTTGGTGCACCCACAACATAGACAACACACACAGCAACTGCCAAGATTGTATTGCTTGCCAGATCACTAGTAAAAATCAATCACACCATCCTTATTATCTGGCCTGCTTGAAGTGAGACTAAATATTCCCTTAACTTGTAGAAAAACCAGTTGGGGCAAGCCATTGATTATGAATTGCTAAAAGGGGAAAGAAATTTAAATTTACATGTGGATTGAGAAAAGGATGCAGCAATATTACTGGTACTAAACGCATCAGTGAAGTTTGAGGAAAATCTGACAATCGTTGAAAAGTTACAAATATTTAAAGTTTCAGTGCAGCCATCACTGGATGAGAAGACTACTGCAGTTCATGACACCCTGTCTGAATGATATAAAGAAAATAGAAAATATGAAGAGAACTCCTTAAAACTTCATTTTTAATGAAAAGTTAACCAGTTTACCATCCAAGAGTAGCCTTGTTCTTCACTCCATGGATGTATGCATTTAGACAAAAAGACAACCATGATTTTAACCTGTACTGCTATTTACGACCCAGGAGTAATCTTGTTTCTCTTTCCCCCCATGAATTTGTGCAGTCGAGATCGCCACACTGACAAGGGAAGACGGCAAGACCAACATCCGCATCCTTCCCGTGGAGGAGTTGAAAAAACTTATCAAGGAGCACGAGGAGCGAGAGGCCAAGGCAGAGGCAGAAAAGAAGAAGGAGAAAGAGAAATAGTGAAGTGGGCAATTCATTCATAATGCATCTAGTCTGTATCTGTCTCCTAGAAACAATGATGTAAAACTTGTCTGTACAGAGTATTTTGTTTCTCTCTTTTTTTGTATCCATTGTCAGTTGCTAGCTTAAAGACAGCAGAAATAGAAGGAAAAGAAAGGAAGGTAGCGAGATTTAGACATGACTCAGTTTGAAGTGCAACCTTGGTGTCTCTGACTGTATACAGTTGTAAGATAGGTTGCTTTAACCAAGGCGTGATTTATTGCTGTTGGAGGTGTGACAAAAACACAAACCCATGGTTATTCATCCAAATCCTGTGACATTTAAGCATATGATGACTCCAAAAACTTCTCAGGTATTTACCAACAACCTTTCTCAAAGAATTTCAATTCAATATCACAAGTCCAGCTTTCACATGTTTGCCGTACTGGTATCATATTCTTGTTGGAGCTCCTGATAGTGTAATTTACTTTCGATGCGACAGGATAATTTTGCTGCCGTTAATGAGGTCATTATATGAGTATTACCTGTATTCTTTTATTTCCATCGTAAAATCAACTAAACATCAGAAATATTTTGGAAATATCTCATTAAAAGTCAGTAACATATATATAAGTTTTTTGTCAACAAGCTCATTTGCAATCAATTCCTATGATAACCACCAATCAAGACAACACAAAGTTAAAAAGATGAATGAATAAGCAAATCATGCACACATAGATATTTGCTGGCAAATTGGTTATCACCACTATCAAGTAAACATGTAACCTCAATACATTTTATTGTTGATATGCATATTCATTAACAAAAAAATTCAATACTGTACACATTTTACAAACAGGTTGAAAAAAACAGGTAATCATTAGAACCATCATGACCAGATCTTCCGACTACAATCTAGCACATGAATAAAGTTATAGGCACATACTGGGGCACTTTAAAAAAAAAAAATTTCCAACTTGTCCAAATAGGCATTGGGCAAGGACCCCTTGCATTGAACAGACAAATGGGGTTCTAGCACCCTGCATAGCATAATTCTTATTTGTGTAATGAATGGAAAGTAAATTGGGATGTCTGTATGCAAAGAATGAGCACAGATGTGTGGTAATTCAGCTTTGTGAACAATGAGCATTATGGTTGAGAATCACAATCTATACTCTTCTTACACCAGAGATCGTTTTAGTATCATTTTTAGAGTACATGTACAGGGTGTACAAGCCAATGTCATCCACAACACCCTCATGTTGTGTTAGTGATGAACTACAGTCACGAGTCTGTTCACTCCTTGTTCCCCCGAGTTGAGAAAATATGAAACAAATATACACAATATGAAAGCTATGTTCAGTTTTCCAGGAATTACACATTTCTGCAATTTGATTCTTTTATACAGTGTACTGGCACAGAGCAGTGTGTATCCACCTCATTTTAGCTGAGGTCACATGTTGAACTGTGCATAAACTTGGCCTAGAATTTATAACTTGTATCTTTGCAAAAGCAATTGACTGTACATTGTATCCTTGACACATGTATAATAAATTCTCAACATTCATGTCAAATGAAACCTTGTAACAGCTGTGTTTGGTATACAAGCATATGATTGCACTACAATTGTATTTTTAATTTGTGCATGTTATTTCACATACAATAAGAGCAGTGGACCCGAAGTGATGAATGGAATAGCATAACGTATAATGGTAAAGTTGTGACCATTTGATATTAATGGGAGAGAGAATCATCCTGCCATCCATACAGGTGTAGTGAGCTTCCATCAAACAGCATAACATCGCTTGGGCGATAAGACCTCGAATCTAGAAAATGTCCAATGTTCAGGGGAGCCAAAAAACATGGCGCCCAAAGCACTGTGTCGAATGGGATAGCCTTTCCTTTGGCATGCCGTGGTGGCTTCATTTTTGGAGTAAGACAGTTGGGATTTGGACAGGACATCACTTAACCCATTATTCGACCAATAATCCAAAAAAGTCATTTTCATCAAAATTGCAGATACAAGGTCTGATCATCCCAGCGACGATAAATGTGCATACGTGTATTACCACACATTACATGTTGTTATGCATTGCTACTGCACAGTAAGTACATGTACATGTATAACCTCTCTGCCTCAAGTGTGATGAGGTGCAATAAGTGCCACACATTTGTGTGTGTGTGTGTGTGTGTGTGTGTGTGTGTGTGTGATATGTAAAAGATGTGTACCTGGTTGTGAAGTCTCCATGTGTGCATGAGGGAGTCATGAATTTTGCCTATTTTTTTTTTTTAATATCTCACTGTAACAGGCAAAGCAATGGAGGGAAATTATGACTGTTTTACTGGTAAAATCTTCTCATAGCAGTGAAACCTTGTGTTTTCCAAAATTAGGTTTTTGGTTTTTTATGCCTCCGCCACGAAGTGGTGCCGGAGGCATTATGTTTTCGGGTTGTCCGTCCGTCCGTACGTCCGTCCGCTTTCGTTTACGCGATAACTTGAGTAATATTGACTTGAATTTTACCAAACTTGGTCCAAGTATGTAGTATGATGGGGCAATTAGTTGATTAGATTTTGGGTGAAATCCGCCAAAGGTCAAAGGTCAAAGGTCAAGGTCAAATCATGAAATTGTATCCGTTTACGCGATAACTCAAGACTGGATTGGGCAAATTTCACCAAACTTTGTCGGAGGATGATGTATGATGGGACAATTACTTGATTAGTTTTTTAGTGAAATCGGACTGAGGTCAAAGGTCAAAGATCAAGGTCAAATCCTGAAATTTATCTGTTTACGTGATAACTCAAAACTGGATGAAGCAGCTTTCACCAAACTTGGTCCAAAGATGATGTATGATGGGACAATTAGTTGAGTAGATTTTAGTGACATTGGCAAGAGGTCAAAGGTCAAAAGGTCAAGGTCAAATGCTAAAAATGTTGCTATTTCCCCAATATCTATGCAATGCCCCAAGGTATTTTCTTGAAACTTGGTGTAGATATGTACTACTGCATAAAGATTCTCCAGAGAGTTTCATGTCATAAGGTCAAAGGTCAAAAGGTCAAAGGTTAGGTGAAAATGTAGTATCACTTTTCTCACAAATGGTTCAATGTACATCTTCATGGAACTTGGTACATACGCATGTACTGAACGGCAGAGATTATCTAGTGAATTTAGGGGTCATAGGTCAATAGTCATGGGGTCAAAGGTCAAGGTCAACTCCTCAATATTTTACTATTTCCCTCATACACTAGTATATGAAATGCTTGCATTATTAGTTTTCAAACTTAATATATATTGCCTAATGGAGATTCTCCAGGAAATTTCCAGCCAGAATGTCAAAGGTCAAAGGTTAAGGGTCAAAGGCCAGGTTTCAATGCCCCCCCCCCCCCAAAAAAAAAAAAAAAAAAAAATCTATTTCGAACTGTAATTGCACTCTTTCTTCATACCTTGGAAATTACTCAATGCATAAACTTATAAAAGGGTCCGTCAGAATTCAAGTAAAAATTCTCAAATCCCCAAATATGTGTACCCTTCACTCTTCGACAATTATAGCAAACCCAGTTCAAGGAAAGTGAACATTCGAGTCATTTCTGACAAACCTGTCATATCAATATTTTGCCAGTTATGTGAAACTGTCATGGATCACACATTGTGAAGACATTGTACTATATGCCTATTGGGAGAATCATGCATTATGGCGGAGGCATCAGTCGCCATAGCGACATTTCTAGTTTTTAGTGAGTTGTGCCATGGAAATAGACATGCCTGTTAAAAAAAACCACACATTTTACTGAAATCCTCTCATATCCATGTTCATTATAACAGGGTTGGCCTGTGTACACACACACACAAAAAAAAAAAACACAAACAAACTACACTATATACTTAGTATATACTGTATCAGGGCTTGGCACAAACTTTTTCTGTGGTTGCCATTTCAGTCCACCAAAAATCTTTGAAGTTATCAAGAATCACACTGACCATCGAATCGAGTGATACTGGGTAGTAAAACAAAGACTGCAGAGGACTCCTCTTGGGCAAAGAAACCCATGCATGGTTGAGGACCCCCATGCACAATGATTTGCCATACAATACATACATGTGTAGTTGCTTTTTTCTTTTTCCTTTTACTGTATATCATTACTGTTGGGAAGCACAAGCTGCTGTTCTGCATGTTTTGAGAGCACAAATATTACTAAAATTGCACCTCTGTAAAGAAAAGATGTGATACAATGCTTCACTTTTGCGCCTCGCTTGCTCATCCCACCCCCCCCCCCCCCCCTCCCCACGACCTACATGTAGGCCCACGGTGTAGGACAGGGCTACATGTACATAAAACACACCACTTTCTCCGATGAATGATTGGTAGCCTGTGTAAATGCAGTCAAATATTATTAGTGTCACATTTTTCTTGACTGTTTACTTCACAGTAGATCTGAAGCCACCATGATACATGACGCACTAGTTTTTGTCACGCTCATCGACAGCACCACAGACTGCTGCTTGGAATAATAGCTGCCATCTGGTCCCCCTCACAGTGGTCACATGGAATGGACATCTGGTTGTTACCGGATATTTGGTAGATTTTGGCCACACCTGTATTGCTCACAAATGTCCAGACTGGACCTGCTGCAATTGGACAGAGCTCCAATATTTTCTTTGATCTGCATAATACTGCATCATTACTCTCCATCTTTCTCTGCACTGTGTCACCTCCCCTTGTCCTCCAATTTCAGAAGATAGTGTTTGACACGCCCATCAGGGCTTCTTCCAGACACCCACCTGTCATGTAAGGGAGAAGAAAAAAAAATTACAATGGAGTAGATCTACAGTAGGCCTATATCCATAACAAAAACAACAAAAAAGGGACAACCAAAAAGTCAAATAAATACTCCCAGAACAAACAAGCTGATGACAATGTCATCACTTGACTAAAAAGAGCATTGTTACACTTAGTATCAACACTTTGACTGTCACTGAAGTGCCAATGGTCATGTTCGGCTGAAGAGTTTCATGTTGCTCAGTGAGGACTCTTAGCTTTTACTGCAAAATTGAAAGTAACTGTTGGTTTGCGGCCCATCACCACATACAGGGGCGGATCCAGGAATTCCGTAAAGAGGGGGCGTGTTTACAAAATTAAAGAAGGGCGCACGCACCCCTCCCCCCATTTTTTTCTTTTTATTTCTTTTGTTTCAAGAAAAAATAAAGGAGAGGCGTGCGCCGGTTGCTGTCCTCCCTGGATCCGCCCCTGACATAGATTCTCTCTCGGATAGATTCTCTCTAGGAAGAGCATGATCATGCAAAACTGAACAAAGGATCATCATGAAAAGGATGACAATCATCTTGGAGAGAATTTATGTGGTGCAACAGCAACAAATAGGGTTTAAATTTAAACAAGAACAACAAAAACCAAAGAGCCTGAACTCTAACAAAGCATTTTATTCTATTGGAGAAATTCAACAATTGCTTAGATGTACGTGTAGACATTGATAGAATAATGGGTCTACATTTACTTTCATATCCTTGTATCTGTATGTTGTACTTTCATCTCATATTTTACATGCTCGTGTTGCATCAAAACCACAGCAATACGACGACAATGGCTTATTTCCATCTACTCACAGAAATTCGAACAAAATCTTTTATAGAGAAGCATTGATAATAGAGTGGCAGGCAGGGTGCCTTTTGCTGGCAGGGGCACTTTGCACTTTCATTAATCAATAAAACAGCTAATGAACATCATGTGTGCTTAGGGCCTAGTTCTACTTTAGAAAACAAGCAGGATCAGGAGTTCATTTACTCGCTACTCGCTAGTGTTTATATGGGAAGCGACACCCGACTGGGCGTTTTCATCAATGAATAAAATGGCCCCTGCCGCAAATAGGCACCCTGTACAAAGTCTGCTGCAAACGGGGTGTTTTACTCTACAGTTGGTTTAGATATCAAACTTCTTCCAAACAAGCTCTTACTTATATACAGTTTTTAATGGAGTCAACTCATGTAATTGTAAATTAAACTCGAGCGAGTTGCCTCTCTGGCCCTGCCCCTATTAAACCCTAGCATTCACCTTGTTCACCATTGCATTGAAATTGTCTTGCAGGAACCTCGGTTAATGTAACATTTACACCATCTATTAATCTTATTTTTTAAAAAGGTTATACTACTTTAAGCTCTCAGTGAATCGGGATGATCTCTTAAAGTGGCAGATTACGAAAATTCACTGTCGACTCGACTCGACTACTCGGACTAGCGACTATCTTGCAACAGAACCTATTCAGAGTATTCTCTAACACAAGAACCGACGAGTGGGACTGAGCAAAGCAATGTGCGGTGCTATCGAGTGAAAATACAGCTTACCATTGACACAACATTTGCCTAGCTTTAATCCTTTCTCCTTCCCTGAGAAAAGCTTGAATAATAAGCAGATATCCGTTAACCATGGTTACAGGAGCCTTCTAGTTCACACCACAAAGTATGAAAATGATGAAATACAGGCAAAAACGCAATGCTGCGCAATGATGCACAACCGGCGGCCGTTAGATTTGGGTATACCACAATTGAGGGGGAACGTATGTTAAGGTCTTAAAGTGTAACCCGGTCTTAAAGTGTAACTCGATGCCTAGGCTTCTGAAAATGTGTCAGAGCGATGCGTATGCAGCGGTCGAGCACACATTTCGTTTTAAATATGCCAATCTCCCATGGGAGAGAGGCTCAGTGCCAGTGGTCCTGTGGTGCAGACTCATTTACGACCAACAACGGTGTGTGCCTGCAAACTAGCGGTATATCATGATAAATAATACATTTGTCATCATCAAGCACGTTCATTTCAATTCAATTCAATTCAATTGAATTCACTTGTTCTTCAACATGATATAAATGAAATCTTTAAAGAATACAAACTACTTAAAGGCAAAGGACCTTACCTTGTCACCAACGAAATAACAAAATTCATGTCAAACTATTACAGATTAATAACACATACTGAAGAACGTAGGAGTTCACTAGAAAGCAATAGCTTGACATGTACTCCTCAGAGTATAACCTTTCTAAAGAAATAGATTAGAGGGCAACCGGAGAGAGGAAAAGAAAGGAAACAAACTTGTTTTTTTTTTTTACACAAAGAACTAAGGAATGAAAATAGTTACTATACAACGCAGCACACCACATCTCGAGACATACGAGCACGGACAATATTAGGACAAGATGCCTGTACTTCAGAATATAATAGGAAGGGGGATGCAGACATGAGCTACAATGTATAGGTTTGATACATTAAAAGAAAAAGAACAAAATGAAGAAAAAAGAGCAAAATCAACGATAAATAAACAATTACGATTTTTTCATAATGTATTTCTTATTTTTTTTGTAAGATTTATTAATTTTTCCTCAACATATTTTGCTATTATGAATCAAAATCATTTTCAGCGTTCAGCGAAATCTCAGAAAATATCAGATTACTAATTATGTACATGATTTAAAGGGAAAAAAGAATGAATGTGCACAATAATTCTATTATCAAAATATATTGCATTACCTAAATTAATGTGCAAATAATTACATAAGAAATTGTGGGGGTTTTTTTGTATACCTTCTTCAATAATAAGAACCAAATGATAGAGCTAGGCAAATAGTATAGTTAAGTTAGAAGCTTCATGTTATAGATTATGGCGGTATCCAGGCGTGTCCATGGTAGGGGGAGGTGGAATTTTCACATTTCCAGCATCTTCTTGAAAATGATAATTATGACATATACATCTCAACTAAACTTAAATTTGGGAGATAGCATCCCTGGGCAAAGGAATCCCACTTTGTTTGAAGGGGCACCAAATCCAAAGACCTCAACATACGGGATTGTTTGAACAAAATACACCCAAATCTTCTCCAGAACCAGAAGTAACAGAGCTGTTACAATGCTATATTAGAAGGTGAATGTATGAATGATTTCTTTTTATTTGCTATTAAATGTCAGATGGGGGGGGGGGGGGGAGGAGGACGGCGGCGTAATGTTCAAATTTTGTACATCTTATTGAAAAGATTTTTAATTTACATGGCAGGTAGCATCCCCAGAGTAATTCAACACCTAACACTGTATTGTTACATAAACAATGTAACGGTTTTGCTGGCTTGTAACTCTTTTTTTTTTTTTTTTTTGGTGGACTTTTATTTGCTCAATTTTTGCCTATAGCACATTCCTGACTGTTTTACATCCCAAGATGAGGAAGGTCCTCTGTGGTTTTTCACTTTGAAACCCCAGATGGTGGCCACTGATGCAGCGAAGGAAAGTGATTTCATCATTTGTATTGTCTTTCTTTTTTTCTGATCGGTGAGGTATCTACTGCTTGTATGGTAAAATCCACAATTTTATCTGGAAATGCAAACTTCATTCCCCATGCTGTCACTTTTCTTTTTATCATATCTCTGCTTTCTTTCTTGATGATTTCCTTATTTCTCATTTGCAAAGTTAGCCATTATTATTATTATCATTATCACTATTATTATTTTTATTATTATTATCATTATCACTATTATTATTTTTATTATTATTATCATTATCACTATTATTATTATTTTTATTATTATTATTATTTATAGTGCGCTTTTCCCACAAGGCCCAAAGCGCTTGTGGGTTATTAATGGTGAACAAATAAGTATGTTTTCGAAGGTGTTTGTTGATACATTTTTTTATTTCATTTCATTTCAATTTATTTTCATATTTCTCACATATATCACAATAAAGTATATAAATACGAAAATTATACAAAACATAATTTAGATGAGACTTCATCAGAATGTACAGAAGTTTGATTTGGTATAAACACGGGGTCTGTATGCATGCGAATTAAACTGTGGTCACAATGCGAAAAAATATGATGGGGCCTGCGTAAAAGCATTAGCTTGTACAGCCGTAGGTCCCGTGAGTAATCAGATTAGGGGAAGTTTAAAGTACGGATTTTTTTTAAGACTAACTATATCTGGGGAAACCGATTAAAACAAACAAAACAAAAATACAGAAAACAGAAAGGTCACATGTTGCAGCAGTGAACAACAACTGCAGAGATTCAAGGAGTGTGTTGCAGAGTATAGAAAATGGCGTAACTGTATGTCATAAATACATAAGTAGAAGGTGGACTAATGAGATTTGTCGTGAATGTAAACAATACCAAAAGCTCAGGAGTAACGTTCCAGCATGGGTCCTAAAACCAAGCATTCCGTGTGACCATAGTAACCGACAGCTGTCACGCGCGAGAATTTCGATAACCGAGTGGAACAATAGGTGCATGAACAGCGCAACAGGCAGACTGTTCAAAAATAGTGTTCATGGTTAGGATCCCGCCGGACTAAGGTGGGATAGACAAGGGGTAACATGTAAAGAGCAACAAGAACTATACACTATGCATGCCGTACAATGTAGCTGCTTAGAAGATATTGCTTCAGTTTTCGTTTGAATGAGGTTACTGTGGTACAACTTACAAGTTCCATAGGGAGTTCGTTCCAATATTTGGGGCCAGCGAACATAATGGGTTTTTTTTTGCGAAAATTGTTCGGGTACGTGGAAGGTGATATGCGTAACGTTGACGAGTTGGATAATCATGAACTGTATAATTTCTTGTAAACATTTGGGAAAATACGTCTGGTAATTGGCCAGTTGAAAATTGAAACATAAACAGGCCGACGTTGTAATAAAATAACTCGGGAATTTTCAAAATTTTATTACTAACAAAAAGTTCATTCGTGTGGGATAAATATCCAGTGTGGTTAACAATTCTAACAGTGCGTTTTTGTACAAGAAATAACGAATCGATAAGGTTTTTAGAAGCATTTCCCCACGCCAGAATCCCAATTATATTATACCAAACAGAAACAACAATAAATGATATGACAAGAACTGCTCACATCGGACCTGACGTGTAGGCCTACATTGGTATCTGCTCCACGTATAATGTGCGGTTTATTGCACATGATTGTTCTCGAAAACACCCCACAAAATATGCTGCATACAGAAATGATCACCCCTATTGTGATATTATTAATTAGTGTACAAACATTTTACAAGTCACTATGATAAGGAAAAGTTGCTTGGTATATCAAATACTATTGTAGAGGTTTTAACATCTACAAGTATCATATTGCTGCTTAAAGTCATACAAGACACTCGCGCATCACGCGTTAACAGCACACTGACACGAGACACTCACATATCAAGTTATACATAGATTAGCTACCAAACCAAATTGTGAAAATGGCAATTATCACTTCTTAAATTGAGGTTGCCAGTATGATGGTTTGCACACATACCTGTCATTCCACCCCCCCCCCCCTTTCAGTGCTATTTAATCCGTCATCTCATTCTGTCATCCACCCCTTCATCTATAACGCCTCTTAAGAAATAAACGCACTTCATATAATGATGGAATCTTCTAAGTAGGGAAGAAAATTATAATATTTCTTTATCTATGACACGTTGAAATATAGGCATGCAAAATAAATATACTTTTTCTATTCTAAAACCATAGCAAACATAAAAGTTCTGATATAAATGAGTTGGTAAGCTATAAAAATATAACGTGATTCTGCTGACAGTCGCTTATACACACTGCACAGTATACCAAATCCTTTCCGAGCAATACAATATTAAAATGTATCTTGACATGACGTGCATCATACATAAATAAGGTTGGTCACCCCAGAGTGACCATATGTACGTTATACAGTGTGCAATAATCTACTTTGATAGTTAAAGGGAACATTGCACACACGTATGTGATGGAGCCCATTTCACAGTCCCCTCCTGAGCATTGTTTGGGAGGGGAGGATCGCCACACTATTCTTTTGAATTACACATCGACAGTATTGCGTCATATGCCATCACTGATAATGCCCTTTTCGACAATGCAATGCATAGTATATGTTTCTAAATCTGCCCTCAAAGGCTGTAATGTGTAAGATTCCATTATGATTACTCAAAAGCTGAGAAAATATCTTTAGCGAATATTTATTAAGACACTGAGAACAAAAAGAGCAAAAACCCAGCCTATTACAAATTCCGAATTTGCTTGTGTCTAATGGTAACAGTGAACATTTATATGCAATATTTTGCACACTAATGCATCAAATAAAAAAAGGAATTATATGGATAAACAAATACTTGCTGATAAAAAGCTGAAATACCCGTGAAATCGTGAAATAAATGACTATAGAAATGGCAAGATTGAAACCTTGTCACACTCCCAGGTACAATGACTCTTCAAAATAGATATTCAACAAATGTTTAAATAGAAAACTTTTCATAGAGGATACTTTGGCAACGGAATGCAACTTACATTGTAAATTTTGACGATCACAGAATGTGTAGAGATTATTAGTTTATTTAGATACCGTCACACATATACTACAACAAATACAATACTATACAGCTTGGAATACCAGAATGCTGAATAGGTCAACTGGCAGCGGAATAGCTGGAATGTAATTAACATAATACATGCATGTATGCATCAGAAATGGCAAGATTGGGAGACTTGTTACAGTCCCAGTCAGAATGACTTCCAAGTCACAGAGGTTATTTGGCAACTGAAAACAACTCAAGTTGAACAATCATCGATATGATTATAGTCCTATGTATACAATCCATTGCTTTTTATATCACCACACACTACTACAACAAGTAAAAAAAAAAATGAGTCTGGAATGCTAACGCCGAGTAGGTTGGATTTGAAATACTGCAGCTGGAATGCCAGGATCACCACTGCCTCGACACGCAAATGACTGTCCATCTTCTTGCCATTCGCCGAGCCTTTCTTCGCCATCATCATCTGATTTTCTGCCTGGACGCGGTTGACACTGACACTCAAATAGCGATGTAAACAGGAACAAACACCACAATAACAATACTCTGCAATTCATTTTCGAAACTTTCAAAGTGCAATTCTTATAGCAAGCGAGCGGAAGACGGAAAGAACTGGCTGATAACGTACTCAAAACCACGGATGGTGTGTGAGCAGACGACAGAAAGAACTGGCCTATAAACTTATCCAAAACCACAGGTGGCGCTCTATGCGAGACACATTTTCAGAAGCCTAGGCACCGAGTTACACTTTAAGACCGGGTTACACTTTAAGACCTTAACAAACGTACCTTATTTAAAACGAGTAGGCCTACTACTAGTATAGTACTAGAAATTAGCATTTCACATATTTGACACATTTTAGATTTTTGTAAGTATAACAACAGTATTAAGGTTTGTATTTATTTAGTTTGTGGCTTTAGAATAGGAACATAATACTTGATCTTACTCCCTCAATCTCAGAGACTCCAACCCCAAGCACCTTCTGATCTGGAGATTCTCCCGCCCGAAACCCCTAGCAAACGGGAGACTCCAAGTTGATGTGTGAGAAGCGCGAAGTTCCTAGGATTCTAGTTGTTCTCTGGTGCTATCTAAGGCTTATTTTTTCAACATACGATAGAAATAAGTAAGAAATCCTTTCAACCGGGAGACACAGAGCCAGGGCGGGAGAAATCAAATCTCAAACGGGAGAACGGGAGTTTGTGCAAAAATGGGCTTTCGGCGGGAGATCTCCCGTCAAAAACGGGAGAGTTGGAGTCTCTGCAATCTTGCTTCCCCAGTAAATAATGTAGCTGCCTGCATGTTTTGTGTGTACGTGTGTACGTGTGTGTGTATGTGGGGGGGGGGGGGGGGGGGGGCGGTACTAGTGCTGTGAGTGGACGAGTCCTGGATCGTGTCACACACAGCGAGTAAACATTCGAGCCACGGATTCGCACGCTATCTTATCATCACACTGCGCGTCTACCGACACGCTCGGCGACTGAGCAATGAAGCCCACCGGTGTTGCTTGACAACGTACCAAACAACGCCGCCGGGCTGAGTTACCTTCGCTACGTTTCGCTCGCTTGGAGTTCTGAATGCGCAGTGCATGTGTAGCAGGTGCGGAGAAATTGCTACCAATACCAGTGTTTGTGTTCTTCGTAAGTGGGTTTCAGCAAGTAAGGAAGTGATGTGACTGTATTTTACCATTCGTCAAACAAACAACTTTCTCCCACTACATTTGAAAATCGTCGTCAGGGGTTAACATATCTCTCTATTTTGGAAAATATCTTCGTGAGTCAACGGAGCACTGAAGGATCGGAAGTAGACGCGGCGCAACATCCAAATACGATCTTTCACCATGACACGGCGGTGTATATGCGAGATATGCACGTGCGGGTAAGATGACATGCATCAACTTTAGAGAACTTCTCCTCACAGATTAGATCTATTTCAGTCATAACTCAGTGAATGTGATAGGATGTGAGTAATCTCTAATCTACAAGGTACACTGATGATTCACAAATATAGCTTAAATTCTGGATTTGAATCGATTGTTTATGTGTATTATTTAAACTTTAAAAGTTTTTACTTGTAGATCTTGGATTTTGATAATCTTTCTACTTTTGTTTTATGCCTGCATGTATATATTTTAATACATGTATTAGGAGATGGGTAGAAAGATGGATAGAGATGGATGCTGTATATGTACCGTCACAGTAATTCATTTGTTGGCAAATTTTGTGAAAACACTGACTGACACCTAACCCCGTCGCGGGGCGCTGTAACACAGTGTGTACGTATTTGTCCGTATGGGGTCGCTGCTGCGGTTAACTGACACCACACCTAATACAGTTGTACTACCACCACCAGGTATAACATGAATGCACAGTATATATGTTGCCTACAAAATGGGAAAATACATTGCTAACTTACATTCTTAATCAGAAATGAAACTTCTTTCTTCATCCCTCTGCTGTGGTTTTTAATTTGTGGATAAAACTGCTCACAAATGTACCCGTCCTAGAATTGTGAAACATTTATTCGCCTGAAATATGCGTGTTTACAGCATGGATAGAGGATAAGCACTCAAATGGAGAGAGAGAAAGAAAAAAGAAGGCACAGGAGGAAAGGAGATACATAATGTACTGATACTGTATGTGCCTTCTCTGCATACTATGCTTAATCAATCTTATCATTGTTTTTTAATGAATGATGGTGGAAATATCTCACTTTAAATTCACTTCACCTTGTCCAAAATGTCTTTTTTGGGGGGGGGGGGGGGCTGGTACATCTCTTGTCTCTGTGCCCTCTTAAAATTCATCGATACTTCGTTGGTCTCAATGCTCTGAAAACATTTTGTCAGTGAAGTTTTTACAAAAATCATACTGAACAATTTAAAGTTGATGTCCTGAAAGTTGATAGTATTTCCTGTGATTATATTTATAACTCATGCAAAATATATTACATTTATAACTGGTAGTCTACTTACATTTCATTGTATCACCTTTCCTTATGGTAAATTTTCATAATAAGAAAGATGCACATATCATGTTTACATGCTGAACAGCAACCATGTGAATCTAAATTCAGATCATGTAAGTATTCATATTTGCCTTAGCAACTGGCATGTTGTACTTCAGTTGCATGTAGTGCAGATGTTATAAATAATACAAAAGCCTCCCCCAGAGAAAGCTTCAGATGTGAGTTAATTATGTTGCCTACTTTCTGATAAAACTATGTCCCACCCACAATTTCATTGTCCATGGTTCATGATAGGTTTTAAGACAGCCTTGATCGATTGTTTAACCTTGATGAATTAGCTATTTCTTGAAGAATATTTACAAATTCTTGTGAAAGAATTCCTCATACATAAAAGTGATGTCTTTTAAATGACCATTGGAATGGGAGTCAGCAGTACACTAGTTACAGTATATTTCTGAGAGAAACTCGTACAGACTGTGGAAAACACATGTTTAGTTGTACCTCATAGAGGAAATGAAATTTATACTGCTTGGTAATGAAGCGATGTGTCTGATCGGCAGCTCTCTGCTGCAGCATGTTTGGAGGAAGCCATACCGCTGGTTGCCTTGAGCCACTTTTAATACACACACACACACTGTAGGTCATTGTTTGTCACTTGTCGGTACTAGTAACAATAGACCCGCTCTTCACAAAAGCACCTCACATTCAGAAAGGACCGCCTATCGACCCAAGCAGTGAGGGGATCAGAGACCGCGAAAACTTTGATCAATAGACTTTTGTTGGCATAACAGAAGCCAAGCTTGTTTAAAAGCCTATTAGATTAGCATGAAAAGATTATGAACAAACACATTGATAGCTCAAGGTTCAGTGGCTTGGTAGGTTTGATTTTTTTTTCCTTTGTTTTGTTCATTGATGTTCTGGTTGTCTGTATGTTGAACATATAACATGTCCTTTGATATCATTATTTATGTGTTATCATGAGGGGTTTTTTTTTCTTTGTCATTCATGACATTAGAAATCACTTATTCCAAATTGTCTTCATGACTTGTGTGTTGAATTGTCTGTTAAAATGGGACCAAATGAGATAGACTCTGAAATCTCACAAACATGGCAACTAAACACTCAATATCTCATGAAGGGCATGCAAATGTGAAGGGAAATCTAGTATGTTTAATGGTAATTACTTTAGTTAAATGTCCAAGACATCTATTGATTCGTCCACCCTTTATACATTGTTCAATTCAGTGGGATTAAAAAAAAAAAACCCTGTGCAAATTGTTTGCTAACAGAGTTTGCTTGTTTGTAGCCATAGAGCAGGTACCAGCATAATGACAGTGCAATCATATCCACATTCAATGGCAAAGTTGAAATTAAATAATACACTTCCAGCACCTCATGTTTGCAGACAGCGTACGAGCTGTGCGGTCGCCATAGTTACATGTACACAGTTGCCAGCCACACTGGAAGAGAGCTCCGATGAATGGTAGTGTTCGCCGTCTCTATGCAGTGTCAGTGACGCATGAAATGTGTATCGCGTTGATAGGTAGATCAATCAATGCGTTGCATTTGATAGTCGAACTTGGCAGTAACTATATGTAGTGTGCGTAAACAATAGAGGGAACAGATGTTTATCAGATAAGAGAACCAAACGTCTTGATGGACAGTTATTAGTGTGTAAACATGCCTGATAATACTCTTTTTTTCTGTGGTTGTATCGATGGTACATGATAGTATTGCTTTATAGAGGCTTCTATACAAAGATCAAAAGGCGCAATGTATATTGGAGTGTATGCTCATAATGTGTACCATTGGCAACTGAGCAGTGCTGTACATTGCAGTGATATATTTGCAACTTTAAACAGATTATTTCATATCCTGATGTATTTGAATCATCATGATCTACCAAAACTCTTTTTAGACATCTCATGTGAGTGTTTTTAGCTAAACCATTCAGACAGCCCATATTTTAAAGTGATGTTTATGATCTCCAGAACGTACATTACATGCCAATGCAATCATAGAATTGACACATTATTTTCAGAGCTCTGCAAATGATTTCATGCAACCAGTTCACATTTATACAATTGAAGGGGCTCAAGATATGCAATATCATGTCATGAATTATCAACTTAAACTGAAACTTTGTCATGGTGTTTTTTAAAGCATTTGCAGCCACAAACCTAATGTCATGTCACACATACTACCTATGAGGCAAACACATGCACAGAAATTGAGAGATCCAGCACATGAAAATAGGCGATACTTTAGCAGATCGTAATATCTCTGCACTATTTGTACACTTACCGTGCTTAATGTACATGAAAGCTTGCACATTCATTTGCTGGCACAGTACAAGCTTTATTCCACTTACACTGGTCAAACATTTCTTTCTCTTGCAGGAGGCACCGCTGTCCCCACAGACCAAAAGTGACCACCAGAGCCAAGGGGCCATGCGTGATCTCAGAGTATGCCAACAAGTACAAGGCGTATCCTGGCAACGGGATGCGGGAGAACTTCAAGCCAAAGCCTCAGATGATGAAGAGTGGAGATCCACTTTCTGATGCCACTACCAACAGGTAAAAGAAGGATGTATAGCTATGTTCACTGGTTTACTTGGTATTTATGATATCAATGAAGAGAAAACTTTAAAGGGACTGTACAGTACTGGTTGAGGTGGGGATTCAGGTTTATAACATTCCTAAATGAGATAATGAGAAACCTCATGAGATATGAAAGAGCATGTAATTTTAAGAAGGATTAAACATTTATTTGATGAAAATTGGTTTTCAAATGGCTTAGATATAAAAAAAAAAGTGATAATAATAGAAGGCGACAGGCCACGCCTTTTATTAGGATCTCTTAGTTTCACCTCGTTTGTGGATATCTCAGCCGTTTCAAAACTGTTTTTCATCAAATAAACATTTGATACCCCTTAGAAATGAGTGCTCTTTAACAACTCATAGAGTGGTTTCTGAATATCTCACAAAACGTTAAAAGCTCAATCCTCGCCTCAACCAGAACTGTACAGTCCCTTTAATGGACATTTAAAAAAAAGACGAAATGTCTGGTGGGATTGATACAGTGTGATATATGATAGATAGATGGGTTCAGTATATGGATGAAAGAAAAGATGACCCGGCGATTTGAAGGAACAGAAATGATTGTCTAGAGATTCATTTGTGATTCCGGATGGCAAGATTCAGGGGGAAACAATTCCACATTTAGCTGGTGAAAGGGAGCTTAGGAAGTGAATTTAATGAAATATTAATGTTCCTAAAGTTGAATAAGCATTCATTTTTCTTGCTTGTGTTCTCACAGACTCGATTTCATTCCTCATGAACTGTGTCGCCCTCCAATGCACGTCCCTGAGCAGTACAAACCCAAGGAAGGGGACATTGACCTCTTGACCTCCTACACCAAGGACTTCCCCCAGCGAAAGATAGAACCGCCCAAGAGTTTCCGTGGCAACCACACCAGGTCTGTGTCTCCAGGGGCCTTCAGGGGAACGCCCACCTATGTTGGTAAGTTCTCGGCCTTAAGATGTATCATACTAAAATCATTATGTAGTCTTGCCAAATTCGATTTTGTATACTCAGCGCCTGAAAACCATTTGTGAATCAGTTTAATTTCTCAGCTTACGTGAACATACTCTCACAGTGTAAATAAGTCATTAGATTAGTTACAGAATTGCACTAGCACCTGATCAACTTTTGTATACACTATTTATGTATTTTTAAGCTATGGTAATCAATATTTCTCTGATTATAATTTGTAACATTTAATACTGGTATAATCTAATGACGGTGGATGCCATCTTGTATTAAAGGATCATATTCTGCAAAGCATGAGATATGCAATAAATACCCTTTGCCAAGTAGCGAATACACACTATCACAATGTACAAATGACTGCATGATTCAGAAAGGCAATGTCATGGCAATCAGGATTTATTGGAAAACATTTTAGAGGGCTTGGTCCTATATTTGGTATGTAAGTAGGCTGAGAAAGTAAGTCTGTTATTAAAGATTATGAATAGGGTGTAGGAAGAAATATTGATAATAAGTTGTTCGTGATGGAAATGCATAGGTATGCTCAAAAGTAGAATGTCTGATAGGATTCTCTTTGGAGGAATTGTTGATGGACATTTCCTTATTTTGAATTAAGTACCATGTGTCAGTCATTAATGAGATTCATTCATCTATTGCAGATGATTACAGGAAGTGGGAGTTACCACCAAAGGAAAAGCTGAAAGACCACCACGCCTACATCCCATCTAGTGCCGCCTTTGATGGCTTGTCCACATTCACACGTGACTTCCCTGCCAAGAGGGCAGAGATGAGGGGCAGCATGAAGCCTGACGATACAGCCAAAGTGTCCACATCACCATTTGACGACAAGACCTGCCACCGCATGACCTACATCCCCCACGATACGCAGCCCAAGTTTGTCCCCGCCAAGCCGCAGTACAAGAAGAACCCACACAAGTTTGATGGCCTATCCACATTCCAGCGTGACTTCACTGCCAAGCATGGCTATGTGCCAGAGAGCTGCAAGCCCAGCAACACCCCCCTCAGGTCCGACCATCCCTTTGAGGATAACACTACCTTCAGGCAGTCCTACCAGAAGTGGGACATGGAGCGGCCATATCAGCATGTGCCTGAGGCTTGGGTGAAGCCGGGAGGTAACATGGACTTGATGACCACCCACACCCTTGCATATCCTGCCCACAAGATCAAGCCACCCAGCCCTGTCAGACCCCCCTCTGGCAAGCCAGGGAGAGATGTCCCCTTTGACGACAGAACCAACTACAAGCAGGATTTCCGCAAGTGGGAGAGCATGCCATTCCGTCGAGGAGACCCCTCCCAGAGGCCGTATGAGCGTCCTTCAGTACCTTTCGAGGGCTATTCCCACTACAAGACCAACTATGTGGCAAAGCATGCACATCCTGCCAAGAGCATGGCTCCAGGAAACACGGCTAACCTGAGCTCGGAACCCTTCGATGACCGCACAAACTACAAGACGGACTACATCCCCAAGGATTTCACTCCGTGCCCTGCGGTCAACCTGCAAGGCCATGGCTTCAAATTTACAGAGCTGGACAATCGTGGCCATGAGATCTGGATGAAAAACCAGCTGAATGGAACACTGACAAGAGTGATGAAGACGCCACCACAGCAGCTGAATATAGACCAACAAATGCTGGCATAAAGATGGTCATGAATTCAGCTAATGTGGAAATTCCTGAACTTTGCCAAAGCTGTACATATAGTCTTTTAGGCATGGGTATCATGCAATGTGATGTATGATTTTTCTGTGTTTTCCCGTATTTTTTCATCATGTATATATGTACAAAGAGCTCTAGCCAGCCTTGCAGTCACTGAATTGCAGCCTGTTGTATTTGAAATGTGGTCTGTGTAGTACATGATCACAGTTTATTCCGAGATATATTTAAAATTAGTTGATATACCACTTTAAGTAACAGTTGGTATATGTTAGCCTTTTCCTTAGCCGAACGAAGATTATGTAATGATATTGACTAATTTGCACATTTTGAAAGCTATCTTGGGTCAACTGATAATATACTGAGAAATTTTGATCAATTTTTTTATTATTATTATTATCATTATTATTTTGTTAGCCAAATGAAAATTGTGCAATAGAAGTACAGGCACAGTCCACTCTTTAATTAATTTTCCACAGAAATTTGAACCAAGCGACTCATCATGTTTAATACATGCACCATATCTACATTGGACATTATGATACATGGATCTTGTCAATGTACCAATGAATTGCTGTATGAGTGCACCCAATGAAAAGGGAAAGAAAGAAATGATCTGCATAACAGAAGGCACAATGCTTGTTGTCTTTCCAGATTTGATAAAAACATATAGCACACACATATAGGTGTGATTGACTGTGTGCACAGACTAAAATAACTGCTTGTGTTGAAAAAAAAAATATCAGAAAGTGTCTCTGTGAGGTGCATATACAGGTTATTAATTTTTGGTTACCCTTTTGTTTACCATGTTACCATGGCAACATGCACCCATTGTCATTGAATCCATATATACACTAACATATACTGTGATGATAAATGGATGCTGATGTCAATTTGAATAATGGCTTCCACCACTCATTCATCAGCCTAGCTGGAGTCAAAGAATAGTTTCATTGTGGTCTTGAAGAGGATAGTCATGATCATAGTACAGTCAAACCTGTCTATAGCGGCCACCCAAGGGATACGGAAAAAGTGGCCGTTATAGACAGGTGGCCGCTATAGACAGGTAATCCAACTTTGTGTACATTGCCTACATGTACATGTATCATCGTTGTATACATCTATAAACACTTACATGTACATGTATGTGTGTACGTATGCACACGTGTGTATCATGCATAAAACAATGCCGGTGTTTGTGAAATTGTTGCACAGTACCGTAGCATGTGCACAGTCATGAAGAAAACTTAACACTAGTGCATTATTGGGACTGAATAAGTGATGAATGCAACGATGGCGATCACTGAACGTTGCCCAGGAATGACTGGCACGGCTAAAAAGCAGAAAAACACGCTGAATTATCGGCTCGGCTACGGCTCCATCAGGTTTTTGGCCGCTATAGACAGGTTAAAATCTACCACGGGAAACAAAATTTGTGGCCGCTGGCCGCGTTAGACAGGTGGCCGCTATACACAGGGTCTTTAACATGGCTTTACTCTCGGGGGGATTTTTCAGTGGCCGCTATAGACAGGTGGCCGCTATAGACAGGTGGCCGCTAAGGCAGGTTTGACTGTACAGTACTATCGAATGTTCCAGTCAGAGATACCAAGCGTTAGGTTTGTCTTTGTTTTGCTTACTCTGAAATCCATGATTTTCTCTTTTAAGGACAGAAATTTGTAAGTGGACTTGAGAAAGAAAGCCAGGTGTTTCTCTTGACCTCAGAATAGATTCTTTGACAGCTAGTCTTCCTCTCAAAACTGTATTTTCATTTTTTTCAGCAAGCTGCATATTTGAATTGTGATGGCTCAGACGCTAACTTGAACTACATCTTTAGATTCCTTAGCTCAATGATGAAAACATTTCTGCAATTTGTACCCTCGGTGAATTGTAGCAGTTTTGTGTTAGCTGTACACTCTACTCAGGTTTTGGGGTAAATATTTGTACTCAGGCTCGATGGGATGTCTCTATCATTACCTACTCTGTCATTGTTTCTCTTCCATTGTAATTTCACTAGTTTTTTAAACTGAAGTAGTCACTGCATGTACACAATGTAACTTGTTTTTTACTAGGCTGATTTCAAAATCCTTGTAATGCATTCTGAATGTGTAGCTCATTTTTACAAATTTTCTTAAATGTTAGGTCACCTTAGCTGCTTTTAAGTGCCCTTTCCCCCAATTTAATATGTGTTGAATCACACATAACTGTAAAAAAAAAAAGACAAGTACGTACATAGGTTTATCTGCAGTTGTCTGCTGTATAATTGTTTGATGTTACTTTTCTAACAGTAGTTTCATAATGCAAGGCTGTACACAAGAAATGTTTTGTCGAGAGGCAAAGGTATACCCTTTGCTCATATGATGCCTTACTCTTTTTTTCAATTTAACTTTGCTTCTTTCTTTTTGATGTAACATATTACTATTTTATTTTTCAATAATGCCATCTAACCTTTGGTTAAAATTCTACTTGTATAGTCTTTGTCTCATATACAATTGCATATGATAAAGCTTGCGATGAATATGCTGATATGTTTTTAGCATTTTGAAATAAACATCTTGTCAATTCAATTGGTGGAAATGGTATACAAAAGAAAGTATAGCAAACTTGAAATAGATATATATAATCAGAATATGAATAAATTACAATGCAAAGCAGTGCTTATGGATGTCCATTCTGGGTTTGTCTGTCTGTGGGTTGTTCAGAACCAGAAGGTAATATTATGATACCTATCCGTAGTAATTGCTCTGTGTGAAGTGAGGCACCGTTTGCAGTTGTCCTTGTTTTAAGGGTGTTGTCCATGGCTGTGTGGAGAGGACTCTTCTTGTGCTGGTACCGATGTGGTAATGATGATGATGGTTAAAATATACACTGTTGAAGATGATGATTATGATAGTTGATTTGCTATAATGACAAACTACACAATATTGGTACTTTCAGCTGGTTTCTTTCACCATGATGGCTAGGATTTACTTTACAAAAATACCATCAGTCTATAGTAGCACCCTGAAGTGCATTATCCAGGCAGGCACAGCCAGGGGGCTGATGAAACCTGGAAGTGGCACCAGAAGTATAGACTGCCCTCCCCCCACTTTTGAAAACATTGCGCCAGCCCTTTTAACATCATATAAAACACCTCCCCTCTTGGTTTTCAAATGACAATATGATAAAGCAGCTTTACAGCTTTCAATATACTACACATATACAATTACAATTTTATGATTTTTTTTTTATAGATTGTGTTTAAAAGAATAATGGTTGTGATGATGATGATGATGATGATGATGATGATGATGATGATGGTGATGATGATGATGATTGTGATGATGATTGTGATAATGATAATTATGATTTTGATTGTGATGGTGATTGCAATGGTGGTGACTGTGATGATGATGATAATGATGATGATGATGATGATGATGATGATGATGATGATGATGATGATGATTGTGATGATGAGGATGTGAAGGTGATACAGGAGGAGAGTTTGGCAGTTCCATACAATTGCTTCCATTAAATATCTGCACACCGAGTCAAATATAATACCTACCTATAAACATAACCCAAACGTAATCCTAATCTTCACATCAAACTAAACCAATAATTCTATCACAACCTTAACCCTAAGCCTATAAGTCCTCGTGGGAAATAAGAATGAAGCAATAGTCACAGAAGTAAATGTGGTGTCACCAACTTTGACAAGTATGAAAATGATGTGGTGTTTATATTTGCTATATCCCTTGCTTTCCCCCATCATTATATAAAGAGTTGTGAATGCAACAACAGATAAACCCCATTTTCAATGCTTGAAAGTCAGGTCATCAGATAAAGAAAAATAAAATCTTTTCAATAATACTGCACTCCTTACATAACAAAGAATTATTTGGAAGATATAACTAAAGTTTTAATTATCAATTTCTTTGTTTTTTCAGCAGCTTTATAATCTAAAATATCTCAAATTGTTACATGAATACATTTGTCTGTTTTTGCATTCAAATTCCATTCACACACAAACATACATACACACAGACACACACACATACATGTATATGTTTATACATATATGTCTATGCATATTTATGTATATAAAATATGAAGAGCTTGCTTAATATATATACATATATATGAAGAGTTTGTTTGCAAAAACCGATAAGTCCATTTTTGAAGATTTTGAAGTACGGTTTCTGTCATAAAGTACAAAATAATACCTTTTAAATGATATATTGGTCACTACATATAAAGTTTCATTTTTGAAGTTATGGTCAAAAGAAGCAGAAATTTTCTTATTATTCTCTTTATTTTTCTTGACCTTTAATCGCAAATATCTCCATTTGATAAATATGGACTTATCGGTTTTTGCAAACAAACTTCATATATACATATATATATATATATATATATATATATATATATATATATATATATATATATATATATATATATTCATGTACATAGTAAAGTCACTGTAATTACAGAGGAATGCATTAAATACCAATTGCCTTGGTTTTTATTCAAAATCCAAATTTTGTGGCCCCCCCCCCCCCCCTTTGTCACGGATGTAATTCATCCCTAACTGACCCAGTCAGAATAATATATTACTTGCCCAATTAGGCAGTCAAAAGATAAATTTGGTGGTCTGACATTTATTTTTAGTGGCCCTTGGCTACTGCCAATATCGGACCCTTTATTATTATCAAGGAATGCATCATTTCATTACTCCCATGACCCATTGTATAAAAATAGACATTTCGGTGTAATAAAAAAAAAATTGTTCATGCTGAACTTTTTCAATTAACTTTACATTTGGTAAATTTTGTCCAAATCTGAAATATCCCAAACTTCCTTGCTTATTTTTTATTGATATAGTTCAACTAAGTGGAAAAGTTGCAGAAGTTTTCACCAAGAAATCATTTGAAGCATAGTTACTGTATTCATTAGATCGAAAATACATGTTTGAAGGGAAAATCAAAAGCCTGACGAGAAATTGTTATATAAAAGCTTGCATGAAATAAAACCAAAAGAAAAGAAAAAATAAATCACCTCTATTCCCTTGCTCCATCACCGCGAATAGAAAGCAATGACGTGTATGATTATGACAGAGATTCTTGATCTTGGCGGCCAGTTATGATCTCTATCTCTATCTCTTTGATGGCGACGTGAAGGCGCTGGATCACAGAACTCTTACATGTGCGCTGGATGGCAATGTGCTATAGCGCCATCTACGTCTGCACTCCACCATCTATCACTAAGATACGAGCAGGGAGATGGAAGAGCCACCCCTCTCTGATACGAGTATGCCTTCTATATACTGGTAGTGTTTCTCGAGGTTTGAAGAGACCGGCAAATTAACAAGTTTTAAAAAATGGTCTTCAAAGAAGGCAGTACATTTCGATGCGAATGATGCTAGTGACTACAGACCTTGTTTCTTCAGTATCAATGCTTGTGAGTTGCGTGCCAGATTCACGTGTAGACAAAATATCAACGCACATGCTGTATATAGGATGCAAAATGAGGAAGTAATGACGCAATCATGTTCACTCTTGTGTCTCTCGATGTACACGCATTGCTTTGACAATTCACATTTTAGGCATCTGTAACAATGTTTGATACAAAATGAAATAGACAGTTTTGCATTTTAAAGACATATAATATGACTGTGTTAACTTTAAAGGGTGTGTACAGTTCTGCTCGAGGTGAGGATTAAGCTTTGTGAGATATTCAGAAACCACTCTATGAGATGTCAAAGAGCGTGCAATTCTAAGGGGTATCAAAGTTTATTTGATGAAAATCGGTTTTGAAATGGCTGGGATATCCAAAAACAAGGTGAGACAAAGAGATCCTAATAAAAGGCGTGGCTTGTAGTCTTTTATTGTTATCACTTTTTGGGATATCTCAGCCATTTGAAAACCAATTTTCATCAAAAAACCCAAACAAACAACGTTGAATCCTTCTTAAAATTACACGCTCTTTCATATTTTCATAAGAGGTTTCTTATTATCTCACTTAGGAATGTTCAAAACATGAATCCACACCTAAACCAGTATATTGTACAGTCCCTTAAATCATATTTGTTTCGCGAAAAGATTTGAAATGATGCAAAACACAGCAGGTTCCATATCTTTCTTAAAATGAGCAAGTGTGTGATTACTCTCCTACCATTCTGTTTTGTTTCATTTCATGTTATTTTATGAAGCCATTGAACAAAAGACTTGATGTTCGCTTTATAAAGCAAAATGTTAATGATATGCCTTCAGATGGATGTTAATGAGCACTTTCATATGACAAAACAAAGAAAAGAATGTCTTGCATTTTAAAACTCTCAGACAGCCATACAGACAGGAAAAAAAATAGTTCTTCAAACTCAGGCTTCAAACCCCACAGCTCGCAAAACACTGACCCACACACGCGCGCCCACACACACGCACACGCACACATACACACACACACACACACCACAGAACTAGTTCTGTGACACACACAGACACACACACACACATACAAATCGCCCTCTCGACAGCAGCTGCCGCAGCCTCATTATGCGATAGATGATGAAAAGAAAAAAAATATATTATATCAGTCATTGTCGGCTCCAGCTGGTATCCGAGCATTGGGTTTGTCATCAGTTCTTATGATAACAAAAGTTAGTTGTTGTTTTTTACCTCGGGGACTGCCTGATTGCAGTAGTACAGCCGTACACGCAACCCGTGGCACGCAACCAGGAAAGACTTCTGATATTAATATAAATGCGTTCATTCCATCCGTAACCCACGGTCGTCGCTCAATATTCTTGAACGCCGGATTATGTCAAGTATGAACGATGTCCGGATATTACCTACTGGTAGCAAATCCCTCATTATCCATGACAATGACTCGGCGAATCTAACAGAAAAAGATAACATAAAATAAGAAAATAAAAATAAAAACACAAAATTCTGACCGATAGTGCATATTATAATTCATGAGGGCCTACATAACATTGTTGGCGATACATATTTTTTTTTCGCTGTATACAATCCAAGCCTAAAGGTTTGCCTGTATACCATTATTCAAAAGTCGCTCGTTTGTTTACGATCGTTAGTGTGTGGTTGTTTCTTGTTTGTTTGTTTGTTTTTTATTGAACATTTTGCGATAAACATATTAGTTATTTACATTTATTTCCGCAAATAAAAGTTATCAGGGAAAGTATCAATACACTTTTCGCACTTCTGAAATGTGCACAAAAATGATCAAGCAAATCTACAAATTATCAAAATTTTGTTATCTCAAAATGAATGGAAAGAACAGAAACTAAGGCCCCTTGAGACAAATAACTGACAAATTTCAAGGGTACATTAGAACTTCTTATTGCAAACAATGACACACAGTTGCCAACTGCAATTAAAAAGATAGGAGTACTGTTGTATTTTCAGTTTCATTCGAGGCCTTGAAAAGTGAGTCGACATTGTGATTTTCTTTTTTTATACTGGCCTTAGGATGGCTTGCAGAAAAAGAGGATACAAAAGCAGGAAGAAAAGAGAAAAGAAAGAAGGAAAAGAGGAAAAATAAAAGGACAAGAAAAATCAAGAAGATGCTAGGAAAGAGTAGTTATAATAGGAAAATGATGGAGAAAAAGATTTAAAAAAATTAGAAGCAACACTGTTTGCCTAGAAATAGTCCCAACCAAAAAAGAAAAAGAAATAAAGAAAATGGAGAGACGTACAGATAACTTTACAAGAGACACACACAAAAACATCATCCCCCCCCCTTCCACGCGTACAAAAGGAGACACTAATACGATCATCTCTGCAGGAAAAAAGTCTTAGGGTAAGTTGGTGAGCCAAATGTAATGTTCTTCGAAAGGAATATGTTGCTTAGGCCGAGAGAAGATCGTCGACAGAGCCTGATGAGAAAATGCTCATTTTCATCAGGGAGGTGGAAGAACCTCCCTGTTTTCATCATTCACGAAATTCTCTTCACGCCGTGCGCGTGCGTGCGTGCGCCTCGGTTCGCTCTCCGTGGCTCCAGTAATGACCGTCGATGATCTCGGCTATCGGACGGGAACTGATCGGACTGCAAGCAGCGCAGCATTATCCGCGGCTACCTCCAACACACAATCGCACGGCGTCGCGTCGCTACTGTGCGCTACATGCATGCGAGGAATATTGAAGGAGGGAGATCGGATCTTGCGAGTACTCGAGTGTAGTAGATGTCCCGTTTGCGTGCAATAACAGGCAAGGAACATTTTACCGTATACCATACGCCGCGCCACCGCGCTAAAAAACAACGGTAGGGAGCCTACTTTTTAGGAGATTATTTACGTAGGAGTAGATTCAGTCGGCTAGTTTCTTGAAGAAGAACAAGTGGAAATTGCCAACAGCTGTTGTTTGTTAGCTGATCATGTACTGGGGTGGAATTATAGGCTACAACATGCCGATACACTTGCGGAGGAGATGAAATGATCCACGATTATTATCGTCATGAATCCCCATCATTTATGACCGGACAGTATATGTGCAGACTTCATCGAGTAATCTTCGGGTATTCTTCATTGCCGAGATTCCTGGCGTTGTGGTCACCACAAATCACAGAAAACTGCGTGTCGTGATCTGCCATGGGCTGTGCGCCCAGCATTACTGTTTCTCAGAGTGGAGTTGTATACTGTCGAGATTCTGACGACTCGAATTCACCGCGGCCGTCTTCTTTTGGCCAACACCAGCATCTTCAGGTCCGGTCCGCCGGCGGCGGCGGTACCGAGGCCGCCTTGGAGGGTACGAGTTCATCGGGGGGAGGAACTGTTAGCATGATTCATGGCCGCATGGACCGTCGAGGAACTATTAGCATTGAAGCGGAGACGCAGACAAGTCGGTCAACTGTCACTATGAAGGTTTGTCCATAAATTGTAATTAATACAGAATTGTGTAATTAATACAGAATCGTTAACCGAGTTAGATTTTAGAACTCCAAAAGTAGAGCAGAACTTGCCAGAAGTAGATCTGGAACCGATTCTTATTCATTCATTCGTTCGTTCGTTCGTTCGTTCGTTCGTTCGTCCGTCCGTCCGTCCGTCCGTCCGTCCGTCCGTCCGTCCGTCCGTCCGTCCGTCCGTCCGTCCGTCCGTCCATCCATCCATCCATCCATCCATCCATCCATCCATCCATCCATCCATCCATCCATCCATTCTAATCATGTACTAACATCAGCCAGCCACGGCTGTTTTTCAATTAGTCTGTGCAATAAAAATAAGTAGACATAGATCTACATAACATACATATTAAACAGGGATTGTCTCCCCATCCTAAACAAAAACAGTGACAGAGGCAATTTCTACTAGTACTCATAGAGGCTATAAAGTGTACTAGACCAGAGATTCAGTGTGAAATTCCCATTATTGTTTACTAATTGTGTTAGAACGTGCAAGCACATCTCCAAATCACAGATCCCTATACGGAAAGGTTAATCCAGAGCTGCGATGAGTTTTTCTTTTTATTCTGCAGAAAGTGTCTGACATTAGCAGGACTTACCGGTAATTGCCCATAACTTCTTATCTTTTTTTTTTTTTTTTTTCAGGTGGCCAACTGGGCCACTTGAACTTGAGTTTATGTGGGCAAAGGAATCTTTAGGTGGCCCAGAATGGGAGTGGAGATTATGCAACCTGTAAATTGTAGAAATATGCATGAATCAAGCAAAAATTGTGTACAAGAGTCTATTCTAAGTAACACATTTATGCCCATATTGAGGACTAGTGACATAATGCAATCTTGTTATGTCTGATGAGAATAATCCTAAGTTGTTAGTGTTACCCTTGACCGAAAGATCAGTCTGTATTTGGTTGTCGGGGATATATTCCGCGGAGACTGCGTCTGGCTTCACGGATCATCGCAAACGTCAACAAAATAAAAGACTCCTCAGGACAGGCGGATCTTTCTGTCTAGTGTTACCCCTGATACTTCCCAATCCCCCCCCCCCCCCTCCCTTAGATTTCTATTTGTCTAACCAAATTCACCTTGGGAATTAACAAACATTTCTCTTCGTATGTTCATGCCCTTGGGGGCATTTTATCACTACAATGTTAGTCACATATTTTTTTTTCTTCTGATAAACTGTTTTAAGTACAGAAATCCACACAATCTGATTGGCTGAGAGCAAATTTGTCTGAAAAAATATCTGACAAAATGATGAAATGCCCAGCTCTGGTGTTGCTGTGTCCCTTTTTTTTTTTCCAATTCAAGGCATTTCCAGACACTGCTGATGATGATATGGATGCACCCATTTGTGTCATCATTTGAATTTGTGCAGTGTATAGTAGAACAGAAATCATTGATAACTGTCAAAATTGTAAAATATGCCTGATTTTACCTCATGAATGATACAATGAAGTGTGTAGTTTTGATTGACAGACATTTTGATACCATGGAAACCGGCTGAATTTTGTGCAGCATGGCCAAGTTAGAAAAACAAAATATCCCATAAGAACATGGTGTGTGTACTCCATAGAAAGTGGTACCAGCATACAATGTTGCTACTCGTACTATGGATACTTGGCACAAACATAAATTTACTTTTTCACTGAAATATGTCAGAACAAGAATCGTTACCTGTCAAGGTTATACTTGAGAAGTGTAATATCCCCTTACAATCTAGTGCAGTTTTGATTTAAAGGTACACATTTTGATACCGGTACTTGAAATACTGGCTATTTCATTTTTAATAGCCACCTATGTGAATACTTGTCGACCATACCAGTATGGTTGATTTCGAAAACAAAACACTGCTGGAGAACACAGAAGGTACATACCAGCATTTGTATGGATACTTGGAAAAATGTGATTACCTCATACAGTTGTAGCTTGCATTCATGAAATGCCATGACCAAAAGTTGATAGGTGATGTTTTTGTACTTTTAAGGGCAATTTCTGTCTTTAATTTTAAACCTTAAGTGAACACATACATTGTATGTAGATGACCTGGTGTGTCTTAGTTGAGATCATGAAAGACAAACAAAGAATTTCAGTGACTTGTCTGTTGATAATGCTAAAACATGCTCTGGTTTTATCAAATGCATGAGGCAGGTGGTAAGTAGAAGTACATAGGTGACTTGCTAATAGTGTGTTTATGATAGGCATGAACAATTTATCTACCTTACTTGTAGCTGTAAGCATAAGTTTTTAGAAGTCACATGGCACTCCAGTAGCTTAAAAACTATTCTCCATGCAAGAAAAATTAAGTGTGATGGGACTGGTTTGGAATGGCAAAGATACTGTACCTACAATCTGGATGATGAATTACAAATGTACAGATCAACAAATGCTACCGGTATAACAGGTAACTAAACTGAACGGCAGGCAGTGCTTCTGTGAATCCTCCAGGATTACATGTGAATTCATTCCATGCAAAGCTTACTCTGGGAGGTGTTTGTCACTATTAATACAATCAATCAATCGCAATCTGCAGTCCAATAAAATTGACAATGCATTCTCTATTTGAACCAAGTGACCATTGAGTAGACCTACTTGTCAGTGCACAATAGAGTATTGACCACGAAGATTGTATGATCAGGCTGTCACAGTTGGCATTCACTCCTCATTGTGCCCGGTAGAATACCAGGGCATCACTGTACAGTAAGGCCAAATCCTGGCTGATGCAAGTTATACACCTTTACAGCCTATATAGTGTACAGTTGTACCTGTATAAAATTATCCTGTCCTTTCTGGCCTTCTCATTGCTGCTAAAGGAAGCACTGAACTAGCTGAGGTATCATATCTTCGGTCTCTGTTCGTCGATCTGAATCCATTTCTGAAAGTATACAATTGTATGTAGGTATCAATGATTTCAAGTGTGTAGACAATGAACTTGATGTGATTTTTCAGACAACTGTTGATCGATGTCCACAGCAAATCTGGTTTACCTTTTGGATAGTTCCATAGCACAGGAGATGGTTTTTGAGTCATTTTCTCCTGGTTTGCAGATGCATCATGAGCCAATAACTTTAATCGACCAAATCAGTATAATTTATGAGATTGCAGTGTGCCTCAAAAGCAACCAAAGTCCTATTTTCTTTCAGGATTTTACTGCATGTAGTAGACATAAGAAAGGGGGGGGGGGGAGGAGTTGAAATCAAGAAAAAAATTATGTTACTTACTAGATACTCTGTAGGAAAATGCCTCTTATTTCATGGTTTAACAAAGTTGTTTTTATAGCCTTATGAAAAAGTAAAGATGATAACAAAAGCAGATTTTGAAAACATACAAAATGTCAAGTGTTATCTTCATGGACGTTATTTATGTCAATAAGGCAACATCATTCTCAGAACACTGAAGATAGTTGGAACAGTTTGATCAGGGAAAACCATTGAGGTACAGTGTGTGGTACATAATGGGATGAAGCCAGAGTGAACACAATCCATACCTTCTAATCCTCTAATTTGGAAAGAGAGTACCTAGTATGTGGTAATGACCCATTTAGGGCTCTATTCACCCAACTGGTCTCTAGAATTCCTCTAATCCCTGAGATTAGACCTCAGAATAACTTGAGGGAAGGAGAAGAAAGGGAGGGTGGACACAGATAATCCACCAAGTCTGTTATTCAGGCACATTTTAGTGTGTAGGAAGTGAAGCACGAATTTGGGTCACAAGGAAACAAAGATTGACAATGCTAGTCAAGTAAAATAGCAAAGAAAGTTAGGTGTCAATCAGGTTAAGAGAGAGGGAGACTGCACATTGACAATTAGGATATCAACTGAAATTATTAATTACATCTTTTATACTAGGGGTTGTACTAGATGTCATGGTCCTATGGTGAAAAGCTTGACTTCAGACCCAAAAGAGGTTGTGGGTCTACCTAGTAAATATGGCTGCAGTTCTATGGTCACTTGCTGGAAGATTTGTTTTGTTGTTGTTGTTGATTTTTTTTTTAATATTTACATTAGTTAGGTTCACACAACCTTTGTAATCCTAAAGAGTAACTTGAACTTTTACACTTTGATGTAAGCTTGTAGTCTAGCACCTTGTAGACCTGTATTTGAAGGTTTAGAAATCTGCAATATTAGTCCATGACTAGAACCACAAGACATCTCATGGTGAAACTCTTTCATGAACCACAAGGTCCCCACTCATAGTTTAGTGTCTTGTAGACACAATAGTCAGCAACTGAGCAAGCTGAAAAGTTAGCATGACTTCTGTGTGAACCCTGTTCTCCCTCAACTTCTGGGTTAACCTCCAGTGCGAGTTGTGCACTACTGTGTCATCGCAACAAGAGGGACTCTCGCTTGAAAGTATTAATCTTAACGATTATGTGTCATGTGGATGTGTGACATATAAAACAACAAGCTAATCAACAAAGTTTACAACTTATAATAGTGTAAAAAATCTCAATAATTAGACACATTGGCCCGAATTCACGAAGGTGGTACAAATGAAACCATGGTTTAAACCATGGACAAAAACCATGGAGCGCCAAGTGTCACATGGAATGCTTCATTACGAAATCAGTCATTTCATCAATGAAATTATTATTTTGTAACGAAATGACAACATTTTGTAACTAAATGAACATTTCGTCCACGAAATGATAATTTCTTTAACAAAATATTCTGTGCGACACTTGGTGCTCCTTGGTTTTTGTCCATGGTTTAAACCATGGTTTCATTTGTACCACCTTCATGAATTCAGGCCATTGTGTGAACCTAGCTATTGTAGTGCTGACCAGGACTGCTTCAGGGAGTGGAAATCTTGCCCAAGAGAGTAGTGTACCATGGCTGCATCAAAGATCCTTCAAGTTTATTTTATTTTTTCTGATTGCTGAAATAAAACATACCTTGTTCGCCTGTGTGAAAAAAAAGAAAAAGAAAATAAGGCAAAACAAAACTTGAAAAAAAAAAAAAACCTGTTCGGTAATCAAAGGCAAAATCATAGGCAGTCAAATGCCTTGGTGTGTCCTATCATTGCCACATTTTTAGTGGAGAAGCAGCACTGCTCATTTGGAAAGGTACAGTAAGATTTCTGGTATTGAAGGTAAAAGGTAAAATTTCTAATACAGCCATGGGATCAGACTACAATGTATCTGTAGGCAATTAGAACTCCTGTGCTTTTAATACCAAGTCTGTCCTTGATCCATTAGAGATGTAACCTATTAAAACTCTCCTTTTAGAAACAAACCTTACAAGCAACCTGGGAGCAACAATAGCCTAATGCTGATCCCTTGTGCATCTTTGCTTACCCTCCCCCATGGACCCAAGAACAAAAACGCATGTACCCTGGTTGTCAGGGCATTACATAATAGTCAAGGACCCTACTCACTGCACAAGGAGAAGTCTGTTGTTTCGTATGACAGTTCGGTAACCCTTCCATGTTTGGAGTGGAACAAACCAATATCCAGACTGACTTGCCGTTGCTACCAAGTGTTTGATATCAAATACATGTACAATGTACAGAACAAAAAGTGATATATCTGTTTCTTTGCCTGATTTTGTCAGCCAAAGTCCACCAAAAATAGTGCTTCCTGTAAAATTAACTTTTGATATCAAATATCTGTGTGAACTGTGCATTGGACTAAAATGAATAACAGCAGCGATCATATAGCATAGATTCACTGAAATTAAAGGTTCAGTTTACCTTTGGGAGCAGTGATTTCAAAAATGTTCAAGATATCACATTTGATGCATATGATATGTGTAGGTCTGTTGTATCACAAAACGTCCTACCATATAAAATTTTCGCAATAAAGCCTAAAATATAAGGAGATATCAGTGTTTTTCTCAATAAACCATAACTGTAGACGGTATTAAAAGTCTGGAAACATTTTTATTATAACTATTGTTCACATTTTGTGTATTTAACAACACTTAACAGTGATTATACGGATTCAAATTTTTACAATGGTTGTTTCTATCAATAACTCACATATTAGAATAATTTTGAAGCGTTAATGCTGGGTTTTTATTTCATCTGTAAATGGTAAATTATGCCTATAAAGGACAAGTTCACCTTCATAGACATGTGGGTTGAGTGAATGCAGCAATATTAGTAGAACACATCAGTGCGAGTTTGAGGAAAATCGGACAATCCGTTCCAAAGTTATGAATTCTTAAAGTACAGTTATCTCTGCAGTCACTGCTGAATGAGAAGACTACCACAGTGTATGATGTCACATGCGTACAATGACATAAGGAAAATAAAAAGAGAATTTCACAAAACTTTACTTTTTGAATAAAATGCACATTTCTTTGACTTGTTGCTGATGTTATTCCCCCTGCCTTCTGAAAGAGAGATGTCGAGTGTTCTGTAATCTTATGTTATGCGAGAAAAGTGAAAATATGTTGAATTTTCTTTATTCTTTCTTTATATCGTTGTACACATGTGACATCACAAGCTATAGTAGTCTTCTCACCCAGCTGTGACTGAGCAGAAACTTCAAAAATTCATAACTTTTTAATGGATTGTCCGATTTTGCTCAAACTCTCACTGATGTGTTCTACTATTACTGCTGCATTCACTCAACCCACATGTCTATGAAGATGAACTTGTCCTTCAAATACTGAAACAAAGAGCAAGAAGATGCAGTGTAATAGTATGTTTTCAAGTGAATGCAAACACACAAGTTTGGAAAGAATTTTGGAACCCAACTCCACATACTTGTGGGTATTCATCTTATGGTCAATATTCTGTGTATTTGAATTGTCTATGGTTTATTTTTCCAAAATAGCTTTGTTATCATTTTTTTTTTGTCTCTCACAAAATAGTGTTGCTATAATGTAACTTCGACAGTGATATCAATATCTTTCGATACCAGGACAAAATTTGATCTGTAATTTAGGGCATAGTGAGAATCCAATTGATTTTACTCTGCCCTCCTTATGTCCACTGAATTTTATTTCAAGATGACATTATTGATAGGATTATTTTAGAAAGTGTTAACTTTTAGACATTTTGTAAAGAATTGACAAGTTCTCGAAAATTATATCAAACTGAAGTTGTATCAAACTTTCTGAGAGACACTGGTGATCTTGCTGTATTATGACTAAAGGCAATTGAGTTATGATATGATCTGTAAAAATTAGAAATGTTCATTTGCAGTTTCATTTCGCAAATTTCATGAGAGCCAAAATTCACAAAATTAAAATGCACTCAAAAGTTTCATTTTGCGAATTTCACAAGAGCCAAGATTCACAAAATTAAAATGCACTCAAAAGTTCTTGTCTACATTATATGCATTGAATGCCAGTGGCAATTCGTAAAAATTTCATACACTGCGAAAAAGGCAGTTGGCTCCAAGTTGCAAAAATTTCATGCCGTGAAAGTATCTTTACAGTAGTAGGCCTGTGTTTTTTCTTTTGTCCTCCCTCCCCCCCCCCCCCCCCCCACTGAAAAAGAAATAGATTATGACTCATTACCTTTAATGACATAATGCTGATACATTCATTTGATGCACAATTAAGTTTAATATCATTGGCTTGGAGCTGATGAGCTCAGCGTATCGTAAGCATCTAACATAATTTGCTGTCTTCTTGTAGACCTTGTGTAAAACAAGGTCCCAGAGCAGACCTTTGTACATGTAGTACTTAGCAAAACTTCATGTGAAAGGTTTAGTATCAAACCCAAGTGAGAGAAACAATGCAAAGTTAATTAAAAAGTAAAGCTACCTGGGTACATAAAGTCTAGACTTGATACTTGTTATTCTTCTACATTATATGAAGATCTCTGGTTGGGCAACATCTGAATGTACGTCGAACTGATTACTGGCTCGATATGTTGCTGCTTTAAATGTTTCTAATATGCATTATCAACTATTCGTGTTTAAACTTAAATGGCAGTCCATGCAAAGTACAAGCATGCAGTTGTCTGGATTTTGATTTTGTATTTTTTTTAATATGCAGTTCAAGAGGAGAAAACAGTCGTTCTGAGGGTCATGAAATGATCATTTCTGATCTGTCTTCAAAATCATGCTCCTGGAGGATTGAAATTCTGAATTCAGTATACCTGCAGTTGCTTGGTATATATGTTTTAAGGTGATAACTATACACTATGATAAGAAGTGCTAATATTGTACTTTGCCCACATCACGACTGGTACAAGTGAGTGACCCTGATATGAGAATCAATGCTAATAATGCTGGACAGTGCACAGAGGTCCTAACAGACTGAGATTTTTGTGTTGTTTTTCAGTCCCTCGAAATGAATAGGAGCTTCTGTTTGTGCGCCCTACTTTGCAGTATTGGCTAGGGATGTTGCTATTGTCATGCATTGTGTTTTTCTGTGCTGAGGCTGTTTCTCTTTCCAATTAGCAGGGTGCTGGTTATTTCATCAGTGTGCCACTGAGGTTGGTGTGAGATTGCTAGAATTTCTGTTGCCGTGGCGACATCCATCAATTGCATTATCGCAGTCAGTCTCGTGAGGCATGTGTTTCTTTGTGAATGACATATGTCTCCGACAATTATTGTAAACTCAATGTATTGATCGGGCTGCCGAGGGCAAACACCGCACTAATTCTTCAAACACCATGTCTAATTGGACATTGATTGTGAGGTCCCAGGGAGAGAGAGAGAGCGCGAAATCAGCTGCACAAAGGGATTGACATAATGAATTCATGTGGACAATGGAGTAATAAGTAATAATGACAGGTGGATGAAAGGGAGGTAAATTTCTTGTTGTCATTTCATGGTACATTTTACTTTATTACACCGTATGTAATGGCATAGTGTTCCATGAGCGTACATTTTTTTTTTGTAAGAATTGGATATTGTGAGAGAATTTTGTGAGTGGTTTGATTGTGTGATTGAGAACCACATGGATACTACAGAATGAGAAAGAATTAAATCTGTCTTCAAGAGAAAAGCTAATGATTTCCCACCTTGGCGACCATATATGCAACATATTGATAGTGTTTAGTGTGTGTTAAGCAATATTTTTATGAATGTTAATTTTGTGAACATCAGTTGACTTATAAGATTTGTTAAAATAAAAACACCACAAAATATAAGGCTTATATAAAGAACTACATGCGGTGTACTATGTGAGTCCATATAGTGTGCAATACACCCAACATATACCCTGGACCATACAATGCGTGTATACTCATCAATTTAAATTTCTATTACAGAATATGCTAACCTATCTTGAATGAAGTGCTGAAGCAAATACCAAAAATAGCTGGAGACCAGGATTGAAGCCATATACTGTAGATACATTGTATGTATCAAAATAGTTTTCAGCACACACCACTAGCATAATATAGAATGTCTCTACTGAGCTTGTATCTTAAAGGCATTATTTACCACTTGTAGATGAAACAAAAACCCAGCTTTAGTGCTTCAAAATAGTTTTAAAATGTGAGTTAGGGATAGAGACAACCATTGATGTAATAATGTTAATCAGTAGAATCAATGTTAAGTAAAATATTGTTAAATAAACAAAATGTGAACAATAGTTATAATAGAAATGTTTCTACAATAAACCGTCTACAGTTACGGTTTATTTAGAAAAATAGTGATATCTCTAGTATTAAGGCTCTATCGTGAAATTTTTATTTGGCAGGGTGTTTTGCGATACAACTGACCTACACATGTATGCATCAAATATGAAAACTCAAACATTTTTTAGATAAACAATACCTTTAAGAATCATGCATTCTCAGATGCTGTAAAAGATGATATTTTTGTGTGATTAAATTTTTGCACTCTGCCGAGTGAGATGAACTTAGCATGTTTTTAATTCAACGGAATCGAGACACTACGTAGTGGTGCATATATAGCAAACAGATATTCCCATGCTTGTATTTTCATGCTAGCTTTTAGTTGTGGGAAATTTGTGAACATTTCCACTCTGCAAATGTCTAATTCTACAGTTTTTCCCACACTGCTCCTTACTCATAAATGTAATTTCATCAAGTGCCAAGTCGGTATTACACTGGTTTTGTGTGTGGACCTTTTCTTGCTCATGTTTTTTCATTTTCAGGGTTTTGATGTGCAGTGACTGAAATCGTTTGTTGCTTATCGTGTCCCTGACAAATTGTTTCCAAAAGAGTAAAGACATTGAAGCATGCTATGTACAGAGTAGTTTATGTCATTGCTTATAAATGTTGATTGATGAGACTGGGCGAAAGTTTTGTTAGTGGCTCAGAGGAAGAATTTAAGGTGTAGTCATAGTAAAAGCTAATGCTAACACATTCAAGGTTGTTATGAGACCCTTGGTTGCAATGATACAATTTCCTTTTCTCTTTGTTTTCTTTTTTATAATTATTCAACTTTCATTCTTCTTACCTGGATTTGCAATTGTCATTGTAACATTGCAACTATCACATCATGGACAGGATACTCACATTAATGTTTACAATCTTGCAATATGGTTTCTCATAATTGCAGGGATGCCAAGTTCAAAAAGATTTTATGAGTGAGATTTTCATGACTCGGCATCTCGGCATGCGAATGTGCGCGCGAGCGAGGGTGTGGGAGGGTTTTTTTCCCCCCGTGGCCTCCCACGGTAGGGAGCTTTTTCAATTTTGAGCTCTTAATGGTGCGATCAGGTGCATACTTAAGTGACTATTTTTTACTTATTTTGAAAGACAAAAGGGAAATATACCTTCAATTGCAACTATCATTTAAATCTTTTGAGCTATGCTCATTATAATGGGCCCAAGTTGCAGACTTCGTCCGATGCGTGTGAAAAATGGGTGTCATGCGTGAGATCGTGAGATGGCCCCTAAATGCTTAAGTCTCACGCAGAATGCGTGAGACTTAGTAGCTCTGTAATTGCACGGAAATCAGTTTCTAAGTAGGTGGATAAAGGATGATTTAAAGCTTTGCTGTGTTTTTCTTCTTTGTTGTTATTGTAAATGTCAGCCTGTATGGTTTAGAAGTTTATGTGTGTGACTTTATGTCATTCAAGCAAGGTTAAGCTGACAATTATGTTGTGCTGACAGGATGCAGTCTGTATTCAATTGAAATGGTCAGTATCACCTTTCTAAATTCATTTGTCTCGCTTTAACAGTTTGTGCAGACACCATTGTCCTCTTAGGTATTTCTGTATATATACACCATTCATTTTGCAGGTTTGTTTGTTGTTTTTTTGCCAATTTTGTGAGCTGGGTGCTCTGTGTGAATTTAAAAACACACAAAAATATCAACTCTGAACTCAACATGAATGCAATGTGCACACATATGTACATTTCCCTGTTCATTTCTGTACCGGTACTCCATGATCGTGAATTTAACCACTCGCAAAATTGTTAGAAAGTCCCGATTCACACACACACAAAAAAATAGATTCACTAAATATATGGTGTATACAGTAAGTTCTCAGAGATATTGCTCAGAAGACTTACTGTATTTGTAGCTGTGCAGTGTAGATGTCTGTAACAGGATACACCTGTATGTCAGTTGCAGAGAACTGGGGAGTGGATGACATCATTATATCTTGTAATCACTGAAATCTCTTCAAACGACAGTATTTGAATGAACGTGTTTTCTCACTAATAGACAAAATACAAAGAAATATGTGTATATTTAAAGTCAATGGCAGCCGCTTTCCCCATCCTCGATAGGTGTTACGGTCGCATGCCTCACAATGTAACGTATATGGCCAGCTAATGGAGCGTCTCATTACGGAGGAAACGACCAAGCCAAAGCGCTTTTATGACTACAGTACGTCAGCCGTCGCCTTCGGCAAACTTTGCTGTGAGGAAATGAGGTGGTGCTCCTCGGTTGTGATCTGTTCAAGAGAGAATAGGAGAGAAAGAGAAATAGATAGTGGAGATACTGTAGATGGAGAGAGAAAAAAAATGATTAGGTTTAGAAAGTGGATTAGATAGATCACTCCCAAATAATAAGGAAAAAATAACAAGATAAATAAAAGAGGAAATATGTGTGTGTATTGGGGGTGTGCTTTTTTTGATTAAATGTTTCATTGTTTCACAATCTCATAAAATCACAAGATTAACAAATTTGATGAGCAGCCATTGTGGAAAAATGGAAGACAAAGCAAAAACAAAAAGTGACAATTTTTCATTCAAAAAACAGTACATGAAAAGAACAGCCATGATTGAAAGAGTGGTGGTTTGGGGGGGGGGGGGGGGAGGGGTGCTTGAGTTATGTACATTGTATTACATAGAAAGTATGAAAGCCATTTGACTTGGAGTTTAGGAATCCCTTAAAAAATGCTCTAGTACTTGGCAAATTCTATATTTAATTAACAACAAAGGTTACATTAATCTCTAAATTAAGCTGCATTGTAAAGTCGGGACATCTCTGTCCAAATGGACACGATGATGTCCAGTGCATCTTTTTGTTGATACTGTGTAACATAGGTATCAGATAATACCAGATAATTATGAAGAGAAGATCTATGCAAGTGTAAATGATACACATTGAGCATTCAGTCTTTTTTTCTGGCAAAGGGCCTGTAAATAGCCCACATTGTACAGACTTGCATTGGGCAGTTTGAAGCTATATTATGCAGCAATCTGTCTATCTGTCTGTCTGTCTGTCTGTCTGTCTGTCTGTCATGGTTTCCACCATGGTTTTTCTCAACCTAGTGAGAGGTTATTGAAAAGGTCAGAGCTCGGCAGGGATCTTGACATTGTGGACTTTATATCAACTACAGGAGTGGAGACCCTCTTATTGTATTCGTCATACCAGTAATTGACTTGGCCTGGGGTTCTTCATTTCGTCCAATACAACACTCTAGTGCCCCATGCCTTTCAGTGCCCAGTCCGTATATCAGTAGTCTACATTGGGAGCATGATACACAGAATGTTAATGTACACTGTAGAGGTATGTATATGGTGATGGGATAGGAGATATATCATTTACCAAGACAGAACACGTGTAAGGTGTAGTTTTAGACAAGAAAGAACTTGCTGCTATGCTAGTGTGAATGCCTATTTCTCCAGAGCAGTTGAAGAATGCACTGTATTTCACTCTGTGTACAGGAACAAAAAAAAAAGAACAACAAATTCATATGATGTTGTACAAATAGAGATTGCAAATACTGGTAACTTACTTTAATATTGAACATAAATGTGGTGCCTGTTTCAGTTAAGACTTACATTGGGCCGGATGCATAAATGCTAGCAATTGCTTGTGCTAGCCTTTTACTAGAATCCGTATGCATAAAAACAAGCAATTGCTTGTGAGAAGAAGCATTTGCTAGCAAGCACAAGCAATTGCTTGCTGTCCGCAAGCAATTGCTTAGAGACCAAGCATTTGCTTAAAAACGTATGCATAAAACATACCTTTTGCTAGTTTTTGCTAGCAATTGCTTACGATTTTCCAAGCTCTGTAAAATGAGCTTGAGCTTTCGCTTATCTGGGACATTCCCTTTTAAGTATCATTTTCATATTCATGGAAGAAAGACCACACTTGTGAAGGAGTGGTATAAATCTACAAGAAATTACTCTTAAGTAGAGTAAGAAATTTTTCATTTCGACAACGGGAATGTCCAGTGGTTAGCACGCAAAATTTGATGAAAAACAGGTAGGATGTCTCACTTCGGTGGAGAGCAAGGAGACGTCTCTCCACGTGCGATCTGGCAGATGTGGGCTATTGTAAGCAGTGATGGGAATCAGCTAGTAATACGAGTGTGTGTATAGTTGTGTGTGTGTGTGTGTCTGTGTGTGCATTTATGAGTGTCATTTCATAGCTCTTCTGCTATGTCAGGAAATGTTTCTGCACACACATGCCCTTTCAAATGCATGCTGCCACACTCGCCTTTGTTCTTGTGTTCGCACAGGCGTGACGTCCCTTTTGTTGAAAACGCAAGCAATTGCTTGTAGCGTGACAAGCAAAAGGTATAAGCACTAGCAAAAGGTTATGGATTTAAGCAATTGCTTGAGCTAGACCTTTTGCTAGACAAGCTTGTGCTTTTGCTTGAAGCAATTGCTTACAAGCAATTGCTTGTTTTATGCATTCGGCCCATTGTATTGTACAATTCAGATTGATGAATCATATTTGAATAAACTGGAACTGGCACTAAAAATCAAATGCAGGATAAAGGTTGTTGTCAATGTGCTCATTGTACTAAGACATCTCAATATATTCTCATAGATAATTTATATGACTTTACTCAGACCATAAGAAATTATTCAGTGTGTCTATCCAATCACCTCTTAATTCAAATGTAAACTGCTAAAAAAAAAACCAACAACAAAGGCATCAACTCACACACACACACACACACACACACACACACACACACACACATAAGAGGGTGCTTATCTGTATCGAGCAGTTCACATGCATTATGTGTCTGTCAATTTCACATTTAAACACACACTGGGGAAAACAAAACAAAGCAACACTGACAGAAACAGTTTTTGTACATTTGCTGTGCAGGTAAAGGAGAAGTTAGTATAACTATCAGCTGTTATCTGATAAGTGCTTGCCATTGTTTGTAAACCCAATTAGTAGCTGGGATACAGTCTTTCATTGATAGGAATACATACACATCACGCCTGTACTGCTGACACTTCTTACGTAGCTAAGATATTTTTTTTCTTTCTCTCAGACAGTCTTTATTTTTCTTCCATTTTGCTACCAAACTGAAACAGATTATGATGAATCCTTAGTCATATGAAATACAAAGATTTGAATGAGTCTGATTATCAAGAACTTTTAGACACCCTGTTTTTGCTTCAGTAGCATAGTACAGTTTACTAGGTAGCTGCATTGCCATGAAACTGTGATGCCAAATGGTGGACGGCATTGTGCTGACAGATTTTGTTATTGCTGGGACCATTGAGAGCTCATTGTGAGTGACAGGCTCCATCATAGTGTTGAAACTGTACACTTAGAAAAGAGAATGTGATGAAAGACCTGTAGGTGTATAAGGTTGCATATTAAATAGCTGATTTTCTTGTAAGGGTGACGCACAGCCATCATCCAACCTCAGTCTTTACTGAATCCTACTTTTTTTAAAGGCATGCCTCATCAAGAAATATTCTCTACAGAAATACACAACCTCTATGAGTATGATGCTGGTGTGATAATGTATTGCTGTCCGATAAGTATGTTCATCCTGATGTAAAATCTGCCATCAGGTTGGATTGAGCCATTTGTTTATCTACAGGACCAATTTCGCCCTCCTCATGCTCAAAACATATCAGTTGTCGAGTTATGACGCCTGTTGCTTATGTGTTGATGTACGGTATGTTGTTGTTTTTTCACGGTTTTTCGTTGATGACGTCTTTCCCCATGACCTTCTTGATCCCTTTCTTCTCTCCTATTGGAGATCTGCTCAGTGGAAGGGATGAAATTTCAGTGGGTTTGACCCAGGCCAACCCCTCTCCTCCACTGACTGCAAGCCAGGAAGTAGTCTGGTATTCAGTCGTCACGTAGCAACATATTCAGTCATCATACCAAAGTCATATCCACTTTCTTATTGAAGCCACATTGAATTCACAATGCAGCTGTGCAACAGAGAGTGACTTCATCACAGAATGATTGCTTGATGATCCCCCAGTGGTCTGTCATATATCGAGATAACAAATGGATGTGCCCTGAACCAAGGCTATAGTACAGAGACGGTTCTCATTCATTGCAAATAATCTGCAGTCAATTTTTCAAGTCACCATAGGCAACAGAACCTAACCCTATAGTATATGGTGTATATTTTGATATAATGCATGCTTTCTTTCGCTTGTTTGGTAATGCATGAAGCAAGTCCAAATTTTGCAGATAAAATCTGGATCCGTATGAAAGACCACTGAAAGCCACCTCTGCGGAGAAACTGAAACAAAATCTGGACAAGGCAGGGGGAAATCCCCGTATCATTGGCCACCTCCCCCCCCCCCCCCCCATAGATATTGAATGTGATGCGGTCAAGCATGTCTGATGGAGTGAAGCTTGCCAAGTGAGAAGGAAGCAAGAGATGATGGTCATGCCATTTACAGACTGATAATGCAAACATGGCCACTGAATGATGCTCGTTAAGTCATTTGGCAGCATTGATGCCAAAGCAGTTCATGTGTAAATGTATTGTGGGAAGCACAAATGCCGTCACAATGGAACTGCCAACCCCATTCTTGCCACCTACAGTTAGGTCCGTTTCAGCTGGTTTAATCTTGGAATGGATGGTCATCTTTTTCTTCATGACAAAGATGTTCAGGGAATTCCTTCTGAGGTCACCTGAGACAAACATCCGGGAGAAACACACAGTGATACTCCTCCTGCTTGAGTCAGACTTGCATCACGTGTGATATTACCATTTATATCTATAACAACGTGTTGCACACAAGTGAACAAGTGCATGTCAATGTTCAGCGCTTAAAGGCAAATACAGAATCTCAAATGTTTAGTTTGTCAACATCCTCTCGTCAATAACTATACTGTGATACTACCGTAAAACCAGAAATATTCGAGTCATGAAATTTTCACGAAATGGAGCTGATGGCTTTTTTCCCAGCATGTAATTTTCAGAGAGTTGCCACTGGCATTCCATACTGTAGTATAGACAAGAACTTTTTGCGTGCATTTCAATTTTACGAATCTTGTCTCCTCGTGAAATTCACAAATATTTCTGGTTTTAGAGTAGCTCATATTCCAAGAACATGTGCTGTGCTGGGTTAGACTGCCCCTCATCTTGAAAGTGTCTGGTGTTTACATGAAAAAATTCAGAAGAAAAAAAATAGATCCTTGATTTTAATTGCTGTAATGTGTAAATGTGCAAACTTCTGTGCAATTCCTTATTTTCTATGACTATGTTTGTATGAAATGTAGGATAAATGTTGCACAGAAGTATCTTGATAGAACGATTGATACTCTTTGTATTTTCTGAATGTGCACCCTAAGAATGATAGAATGCAGTGCTATGGGTAGAAAATTCTGCGATGGACATGTGGAATTTATGTGAACATTTTTATTGTTTGCAAAATCTGAAAATATCACAGTGATTTGTATAATACTGTACAAACCATTTATGCAGTGATGTTTTTCTTTTCTTGAAGTCACCTGGTATAAATACAAATTTAATAACTCACAGAAAATATTTCATGTGAGAGAGATGCAATAAAATGCTTAAATAAAATACTTGCTTCTCATTCTGTCACTGTGGCTTGCAATTGCAAGTTTAACTACTGTAGAAGGGGTTATTTTCACGCTCAGCAGGGTAAGAAGAGTTGTGCATTTTTTTTCAATTTCTCAGAATCAAGACACATCAACTACTGGAACATAAGGCAAGCAAAAATATTTGCATGTTTTTATTTTCGTGCTAGTTTCTGATTGCACGAAATGTGGGAAAATTTCAGCACTGCGAAAATTTCCACTTTTACAGCATTCACAAATTTTAAAGCAGTCTGTTGAAGTCCTGATTCGTGACAATATCATGCATGCAAAGTATATGGTGTAAACAGTCCTAGTGCAGCCCTTTGCCTTTGTGAGCATCAGTATGGTTTCCAGGTTATCACTGGTCTTGATCACCTTTTTTCATATTTTTTTTTTTGTTCTTTTCTCGCTATCTTGCAGGGGTCAGCCAATCAGGTATCCCTTGGCCCCATGAGGCTGTCACATCCAACCATGCAGGTAAGTGCCAGTCAATTGTTAGATTCACACGATGTTTCATAATCAAGATTAACTAACAGTTTTACACTTTGATGATTAGCTGGTAGTTTAGCCCCATGTAGATGCACTCAAAAGTTAGCAGTTACCATGCATGTGTACATAAAACATGACCATCTTGAAACTTAATTTTCATCAAGAGTTTGATAGCAATACACTTGATTGTAGTTTTTAGCTCACCTGAGCCAAAGGCTCAAGTGAGCTATTGCGATCGCCCTTCGTCCGGCGTCCGTCGTGCGTCGTGCGTCGTGCGTCGTGCGTCGTGCGTCGTCCGTCGTCCGTCGTCCGTCGTGCGTCGTCCGTCGTGCGTCGTGCGTAAACTTTTTACATTTTCATCTTCTTCTTGAAAACCCCATGACCGATTTTCATCAAACTTGGCAGGTAGCATCCCTAGGGGGTTAGGAACTCAATTTGTTAAAATGGGCACCATGCCCCACCCAGGGGGCCCCCAGGGGGGCCCAAACCCCCCAAAATTAAGGAATCTGTAAAAATCTTCTTCTCTAGAACCAGAAGTGATAGAGCGAAGTTAATACTATGAGTTAGTACATTGATGACTGTAGTTTCAAGTTTGTTCATGGCAGAATCAGGGGTGCCCCCCTTGGGACCCAGGGGAGGGGGGTGGGGAAGGGTTCTAATGGGGCCTAAATTGTACATTTTCATCTTCTTCTTGAGAACTCCATGACCCATTTTCACCAAACTTGGCAGGTAGCATCCCTAGGGGGTTAGGAACTCCATTTATTAAAATGGGCACCATGACCCACCCAGGGGGCCCCCAGGGGGCCCAAACCCCCCAAAATTAAGGAATCCGCAAAAACCTTCTTCTCTAGAACCAGAAGTGATAGAGCTAGGTTAATACTATGAGTTAGCACATTGATGACTGTAGTTTCAAGTTTGTTCATGGCAGAATCAGGGGTGCCCCCCTTGGGACCGGGGGGGGGGGGGGGGGGGGGGGGGGTGAGGAGGGGTCCTAATGGGGCCTAAATTGTAAATTTTTATCTTCTTCTTGAGAACCCCATGACCCATTTTCACCAAACTTGGCAGGTAGCATTCCTAGGGGGTTAGGATCTCAATTTGTTAAAATGGGCACCATGCCCCGCCCAGGGGGCCCCCAGGGGGCCCAAACCCCCCAAATGAAGGAATCTTTAAAAATCTTCTCTAGAATCAGAAGTTATAGAGCTGAGATAATACTATGAGTGAGTACATTAATGACTGTAGTTTCAAGTTTGTTCATAGGAGATCCAGGGGTGCCCCTCTTGGGGGTAGGGGGAGGGGGGTGGTTGGAAGGGTCCAAATGGGGGCCTGAATTGTACATTTTCATCTTCTTCCTGAAAACCTCATGATGGATTTTTGTCAAACTTGGCAGGTAGCATCCCTAGGTGGTCAGGATCTCAATTTATCAAACTGGGCACCATGCCCCACCCAGAGGGCCCCAGGGGGCCCCAATTCCCCCAAATTAAGGAATCTTGAAAAAATTGGGCCCTTATTGTACATTTTCATCTTCCACTTGAGAATGCCTCGTCAAATTTTGGTAGAGCTGTGAATAATTTAGATTAGTGACTGCGTGAAAGGTGAACTTGCGATACTCAGGTGAGCGCTAGACCCGCGGGTCTCTTGTTGTGATAAGTCAAGGAAATCATGCGTCATATTTACTGGTAGAAGGAAGTATGTTCAGGTATAGAGTGCATCTGCTCTCATCAAGGCAGTATTCACTGCACCTAAATACTCCCATTCATAACATACCTGGAGGTGAATCAGGAAGGTTACACCATGCGTTATAGCTGCTCATAGCTGCTCAAGAAAAACCAAACAAATTGGAGCATGTCGTACTGATAACATGAGCAACTTATTGAATGATTTACGATTCGTTTCAGTGTGCATGTTTTTTTTTTTTTTTTTGGTTGTTTTATTTGCATTGTAGGAAGGGTAAGGATTTTCATAAACTTGTGCTTGTTCCAGCAATTGGTGTTTACAGTGGTAGTAAGAGGAGGTCCATAGAAGTTGCTCCAGGAATCAAAATGGAAGAAGTGGAACCTTTAGAAGATTTTATAATTGCTTCATTTGTAGCTGTATTTTGTTGAATTATGTCTCATCTAGTACATACCTCCTTGATTGTAACAAACTCTCCGTATTCTACACCATTGTTCAGGGCAACATATCACTGTTTGGGTGACAAAACCTCGTATCTCAAAAATATCAAATGTTCAGGAAGTGAAAAAAACATGGCAGCCTAGGCACTGTAACAAAAGGGATTGCCTTTCTCGTGATATGACATGGTGGTTTCATATTTGGGGTAAGACAGCTACGATTTGAATAGGACATCACTTGACTGATTACCTGACAACTGATCGTTGAAAGGTGATTTTCACCAATATTTGAGATACAGGGTCATGTTAGCCTAGCAACAATATGATTTGTTTGTATGTTTTTTGTTTGTTTTATGTGCAAGCTCTATGTCCCCTCTCCGATGGATCTCAGCAGCATGCATGAGAAGATATAGACTAGCTGCTGATATATTATGCAAACAAGTGCAGTGATTCTGACTGGGAGCATTTAGTGACCAATGAAATATAGCTCTAGAATGTTACATCTAATGAATTGCGTCAAGTGACATATCTCACAGTGTCAACCTAATGAAAGATAGCACAAATGTTGTCATTTTGTGGAGTCAGTAGGAATTTTTTAGATGAAAATTTTAAAGAGTTGGTTTACTGGTAGATTGGAGAATTCCTCATCATATACCAAAACCAAAATCCTTGCCTGTTGGTGCCCTTTTAGCAGAGGATTGCTCAAACTTGCCTCGCCACTGTTCCTCGACGATGCTAGAGGTTACCACTCTCCTGTTGTCTTCCAGATCATGCTGGTATTTGCCAAAGAGGACGCCCAGAGTGATGGCTTCTGGTGGGCGGCAGACAAAGGGGGCTACAAGTGTAACATCGTGCGGAACCAGCCCGACGCATTGCAGTGCTTCCTGGAGAAGCAGCACGATGTCATCATCATCGACCATCGAAGCTCCAAGGGATTTGACGCCATCGAACTGTGCAGGTGCGTCCATCCCATTTGAATTGCTTGGTCCCACCCGTGACTCACAAAATCCCAGAAACCACATTTCTTTTGTTTCAGTGCTGTATCTCTTTGTTATAATTTTTACTGTTCACTACTATATACACCATATATTTTACAAGGTATTTATTTTCATGAATCACTACTTGGGTGCTATTCACAAAATTTAACAGCACAGGAAGATATTTGTGACCTGCTACAACAAAAAGATCCGAAAGTCAGGGGAGGACAATTTTCTGAAAGTGACTTGACATTATTCCCTTACTCTTCCACTTTAATTTCATATATAAGATGACTCATAAAAGTACTTGGTTGTGGAAATATTGATGATTTTAATTACGCATTTTGAGTGGTTTAGGAAATCAGCTCTTCGAGAAAACCCCCTTCAAAGTTTTCCTTCCGATGCTATCATGATCGAGGGGAGGCAAGACAGTTTTTACCGCTTGACAATAGAAGGAATGCTCCTAGCAACCTCCGCGATATTCATTCAGGCTTAGCGCCAGTGGTCTACGCATGACCAATCAGTAACCAGGATGCCACGCACTGACCAATAAGATCGCTCCCTCGTTGCTAGGGGCAGAGTCTAGCTGCAGCGCTAAATCCAAATCTTTGGACACGTTTCTGTTCCGTTGAAAGTTGGAAAATCATGGCCCAGAAAAATACTATTTTCTTGCCTTTCCTTTGATCATTTAGCTTCGAAATTTCGGCAGATGATAGATGATACATTACACTACAAAATTATGCCAAAAACAGAAATCCAATTATTTTGACCGATTTTGATGATCTGACCTCAAACTTGATTTTCTCAGCTCAGCCGTCAGCGACTTTAGGATCCTTTTGTTGCAGCGGATTACATTTAATCTAATCCCAACATGATTGCAACATGCACGCATTTAAGTTGGAGTCTCTGGAGCAGCGAAATCGAGATGAGCTATTACACAGAGTGATGACAAGATGATAGTAAACAAATAATGACTGCTATGAGGGGCACAGTTAAAATTATGGGCCCAAGGTGAAGTGAAAACTGTAACCATGCCCGAAGCGAAGCTGAGGGCATGATTATGGTTTTCACATCACCGAGGGCCTACATAGTTTTAACTGTGCCCCGAATATCAAGCAGTCATTATTTGTTTTATATACCGAAAATATAGATTCCGAAATATAGATACCGAAAATATAGATTCTAGTCTCTTTTACAGCACTCGTAATCAATGCTGATCAACAGCGCGGCAGTCGTATCATTGGTGCGTGCGTACATGAGTGATCATCTATGTGTACAGTGTACGGGGTTGCGACTGTCTCCAAGCCAGTTCGCTAGTCTCTTTTACAGCACGCTGATCGAAAGTGCGGCGGTCGTATCATTGGTGCGTACGCATTATGAGCGATCTTTGTGTACGGGGTCGCGACTGTCTCCAAACCTATTTACTAACTGTGCCCAGGCCCCGGTCACAGTAACTCAAAAATAGGGCGCAGCTATTTTCATGACTCCCCTTTTAACCAATCAGATGAGAGGATTCTCGAAATGAGGTATGTAATACAATCTGCAGCAAGATTTTCCCCCAAGGATTGAATGGATCAATGTGCTATTCCCTTGGAATGCCAGCATTTGGTGAAGCACCAAGTTTGGGGTTACTTGTTTTATAAAATGGGTTAAGAATGTAGCCAATCAGAAGCACTGAAATTAATCATGTGTCTTATCATTTTTGCTAATGCACAGGAGTGCAAAAAGGGTGCAGGAAAAAGGCACAACTGCATTGTGGGGGGGGGGGTGTTCACAGTGTTGTGTAACATGCACTCTAGTGGGACTCCTGCATGTTGCACTGTCATTGTAAATACTGAGAGTGCACTGCATCTCCACTAACGCACTCGACCCCGTGAATTATTTGCACATAGTATAACCTTCACTCCCTTGCACTATGGAAAGAGGCTGCACAGAGTGTAATGCACAATTGTTCGTATTGTTCATAAAACATTCACCTCATACTTTAGCATCCAGGATGGGTACCTGTATGTTATTGCTGCGGCTAATTAAATTGCAACTTTAACGAGACATGAAAACTCGTCACATTGAGGACGAGTTAGGTGATACGCTTGTGGTCATCAGATGACGGTCATCTGTGATGGACAAGAAAAGAATGTGATATAGGCACCTTGAAGTTATATTGAGCGTGCATGCGAAACCGTTTCTGTAACCACTCGGCCACGGGTCATCCACGGAAATGGTAAGACAAAAAAAAAAACAACAACAATGTATAGATGTAACAGGGGTAAAGTCAATGCCCACTCAACTAACGTGGCCGTGTGAACATCTATTGCATTGCTAGACGGAAAAGCGGCCTTATAACGACTGAGGTCGCTATGCCATTTCTGGCAACTTGGGAAAAATACGTCCCGCAGACATCAAACCTATAATCGGCTGGTTTTGATACCTTGCCTTTAATCACAATTTTCAGTGTAATGACGTCATCAAATTACAAAACAATGACATCGTCTTGAAAGACAATTGTTCAAAGTACAACACCTCAGTCGTCGTCATTACATACTATGATCGGTTTGACAAAGTCAACCTGGAAAATTTTGCTGCAGTCGAAGCAATGTGGTCTCCAACACACAAAAAAGAGGGATATGGCGTGTGTGTGTGTCTGTGTGTGTGTATAGGTGCGTTTATATACGAACGTGATTTCTACATGGACGAATATGTAATACAAAATTGAAGAAAAAAAAGTAAAATAGCTAAGTATTTTGTTTCGTGATCTTGTGGGGTTCGAACCCGCAACCTCAAGTCTCTGAGACGTCGCCTTTATCCACTCGGCCATACGTCTCGACGAGAAAATATGGGGAAAGTAAACTTATGTATGTGAAAGATACATGAGGAATCGTTTTGTCCACATTCCATTTTCATTTTCAGTTTTAAACTGCAAAAGAAGATTTCAAAGAATAAAATGCATGATTACTGCAGCTTATTGTCTCAGCTACAACATACTAAAGTTTCAGAGGAAATGGAGCAAAATCAGCTGAGATAAAGGTGCTTTAACGTTGTCAAGTCAATGCCTGGTTTTTAAAAAAATCACCTCCCATAGACATAACACGTAAACTTGTCCGATTTTGTGTCTTTACTTTTAATCACAATTTAAAGTATGATGACGTCATCAAATTTTAAAACCATGACATGGACTTGAAAGGCAAATGTTCAAAGCAAAACATATCTGAATTTGGGGTAATATTAAGCTTAAACAATAGAGATACGAGCAAATGAATGTCAGAAACAGTACCTCAAAAAAATTAATTCCACTTTTTTGTTTTCAGATGATGATATGATGACGTCATGAGTTTTCCTGGCAATATCGGTACTTGAAACGTTATTTCCAATTCATATGCTTTTGTAATATGCAAGAGAAATATAGGGTCAATGGACGATTTAAAGAGCTATGGCGAAATAAACAAAGACATGTTTTTTCACTATATTTGCAGAAAGACGCGCGCGCGGAATTTCAACTTTGACGCCAGTGCATTCCTTTGTTATAGGTCAAAATCGATCGGAAATCAATGAATATTGTTACTCAAAGTATCAGAAATCCAAATCGGTCAAAAAAATTGCATTTTCATGTTAGTTACGCCCTCTGCGCGCGAAATTGCGCGGACGGACGCGCACGCGAGAAAATGTTTGAAACGCTTAGAATTGTCTGAAACTTCGAGATTTCCCATTGGGAAGTCGTTTTGAGCCTTTTTAAAATTTTGACGCGCGCAAACGCGCGCGTAATGATGACCTGGGTAACTAGCGTTAAAATGTAAGATAGAGCGTGACCTAAACTTTATGTCCACCGAAAATGATACAGAAATGATATCTAGTTATGAAGTTATGATCGATCATGTGACAAGGTCCGAAAATCACAAAATGGCGCCTAGATGACGTCATAGATATGTTACTGTCATGAAAACCTTATTGTGGCTAGATATTGTTATGAGACATGTTGACTGAAAATGTCATGTTATTCTGTAATGTCATTGTTGAGATATTGACGACACAAAATGTGGCAGAAAGAAAGAAGAATAAAAAAAAAGAGAAATTTTGACAATCACAATAGGTGATACGCTGATAGCGTATCACCTAATAAGTAATATGATTGTAAAATGAGTGTGGCACCCAAGAAAAAGCATCATAGCACTGCCCAGTACCACAGACAGTTTTAACTCTACTCGCTTCATAGTATCATTGTGGATACTCAACATCTTACAATTTCCTGTAGGTGTGTTGGATGGATGCAATTTTATGCAAGTTTATACATTTATTACATGTAGCTCATTTTTCATCATTTGCCCTGACATTGTTGATTTTGGTGAAACTTTTCTCTCTTTGCCTTTTTCAGCTCAATCCTGTTTCACTGTCATGCAAGGATTGAGGCTGACTAGTCTAAAATAAAAGTCTTTATTTAACCACTTATTACTGCAATCAGAGGACATACAATCTTGTAGTGCATCAAGGAAAGTATTTATAGCTTTGTGTCCATTGCAATACAAATACACACTTCAAGCATGTAGCTTCAGTATTCACAACAATGTCAGAATACTGGTAGTGTAACGGGTACACAGGGTTTCTGTGTAAGATAGCAGTATGCGTGTATGCACACATACATAGAATTTATATGAGCATTGTTTTGAATTAATACAATAATATTGAAAAAAAAAATTAACTTTCCAGTAATACAATTACTTCATATGAATGTTTTTTTTTACATGTATGTTTCCTGTTGTAATACATTAGTCATTTGTTTTACTTGAAATTGTATCGAAACCAAAAATGTAATAATGGAAATAAAATTTGATTTGAAATGAACTGAAAAAAAGGGAAATGATATTAGTAAAACACATCAGTAAAGTTTGAGAAAAGTTGGACAATTCATCCAAAAGTTGTACGTTTGTAAAGTTTTGAAAGTACAGCCATTGCTGAATGAGAAACTCATGAACTCAGTCAGTATAAAGAAAGAGAATTTCTCACAATTTCATTTTTGTTTTAAATTAAAAGTACACATTCCCGCAACTTGTTTCTGAAATACATTGTAGTTCACAATATTATTCTTCTTCCTGCTGTCTGAGAGAGGTGCATGAAAGTCAAGTGTTCATAATGCTGGAAAAGTGAAATATGTTGAATTATTTTTATATTCTCTTTATGTCATCCATACATGACATTACAATGTATTGCAGTCTTCTCATCTTGCGATGGCTGCCTCAAAATCAACTTTTGAACTGATCATCCAATTTTTCATATTCTGGGCTTATGTGTTGTGTTGATATTGCTGCATTCCCTCAACTCACTAATACATAACTATATTAACTACAATTTGACATCCACAAGAAGGGGATTTTTGTCCTAGTTAAATTAACTCTTTGTCTATACTCAAGACTATTGTGTGATGGAAGAAACAACCTGGACTAAAGAAAAAAAAATGTTTATCTGGATTTAATGACTATTGATGGCTGCTGAATTCTCAATTATCAAGTTTAAACTAACTCCTACACACAGTTTGTGCACTCTGAGTGCCGCAAAATGGGGGGGGGGGGGGGGGAATGGTTATAATGTGCATGTATGCAAATTTCTATAGTGTGTCTTGGAGCAGGGAGGTGGAAAACTTTCCACCTCCCTGCTTGGAAAGTTCTGGCAGTAAATCTTCGAATGAAAATATTCTTGTTGTTGCCAACTGTGATTGATTTTGATTAATGGCAAATTGTCTTTTATGACATTTTCATTATATTCACTCATTTAGACTGAAAATTTATCTTATTTTTTTTTTGGTAACATCAGCGTGCAAGACTACATCTGGCCAATATCAAGTGACTGCATTATCTGATCTGTAGGCAGATGGCATGCTCTGCAAGTTGAGATGCAGGTCTTGCTGAGTGTTTAATGAGAAGCTCTGTTTTCGGGAAAAGAGAAAAAAATGTGGCTGATACATAATCTGCTCATTATTGATGATAAATTGCTCACGAAGGCAACAGGGAGATGGAGAAGTGACTTTCTTAAAGGTAGTAATGGTGACTCAACATATGAAAGTGGATTTCATGTGAAACTGTCGTATATTCATTTTATGGTAGTTGATTTGCAGATAATATTGTAACATGAACTTCTTTGTTGATAACTCCATTAGAAGTGGATTAGTTAGGTGATTTGTTTTTTTAAACAAGTACAGAGCTAGTAACTAGAAACAGAGCTAAGAAGACAAAAGAAAAGATGTTTTGAATATGCTTTATTATATTTTCTGATGTTTTTATGCATGATATAGATTTTACACTGCATGATATCCCCATGGATTGGAATTTAGATGGCAATGGGGAAAGAGAAAGCTTCGGAGGCTTCTGACAAGGCTGTTTGGGAGGCAGAGAGGCTAACCACAATATTATCAACTCTGAACTGACTCAGAGGCTCCTTCTAATTGCACAATATTGCAACATCAGTAATCTTGATGTTTGTCCTTTCTGTAAACCGCAAAAAAAAAATAATGAAAGTTACATCACAAGGTTTTGTCACCTGTAATACACATACATGTGCAATTAACACTGTGGTGTGCTGTTAAACAAATAATGCACAGCTGAGAGTGCACTAGTGTAGATGCAGTTGAGATGCAGCATCATGAATGTAAACCTGTACATTATTTGTTTTATTTGGTCTATGAAGTGTGATATCAGCTGGTAAAACTTGGTGTTTCAAGACAATGGGGCCCCTCTCCACTGTGCAGACAACCGTGTGAATCAAAGTAATTCGGGTTCGTGTGCCACGAGTACAGCTAGCTGCACATGCACAGAGCAATCTGTAACCTGCCAAAGGGTAACATGCCGTGCAGTTATCCTTTTTTGCTAATAAACACTTTTTGCACGCTCGTGCGTGCAAAAGCTTCTGATTGGCTGCATTCTTGAACCCATTCTATAAATGCAACTAATACTCCGTTCTAAAAGACTTTGCCTGGACATTCTGGTAGAGATAAAACACAAGGTAACATTCTACAGCTATGTGTGCACAATGTGTTGCTTTTGTAACACCTTCCCGAGGTGTGTCACTATAGTTACCTCAACCATCCCTGGCTAACTATTAAAGTACTGATACGAGGGAAGTTTGTGCGTAAGATTCTTTGTTCAGCTATGTCAGATTGACGTTATACCCATAGGTAGTGGTCTCTCAATTATTTACATGTGCACCACAATGTGCCATAGTGTTATGTTGTAATTTGTTTTGCAGAGTGCATTATATAAAGAATTTCATAATAGCCTGTGATACATAATATTCTGTGTATGCTGTGATAATCATCATTATTATAGTATACTAAGTACTGGGCATACGATGTACGTAACAATGTACCCTTGATCTTGATCAAACAATTGTATGTTATGTGCATGTGTATTAGTACGGATATGTATTTCAGTTAAATTTAATGTTTTTTAAGCAGAATCAAAGATGTTGTTTGCATCACTGTTTCTTTGTTAAGATACACCTACTATGTGATCACATTTTTTTCTCTCGTTATTCAAGGATAGAATGATTTTTTTTTAATTATCAGTACATATAAAGAAAGTGTAAATCATAAAATCAGCAACATTGGCGTGGTCCACAGATACACCTACATACTTGGCATTAATTTGTAGAGCAACATCATATTGCATTGACTTAAAATTTGCTGAATATTTCAATCATCCCTACGATACCAGATAGTGTAGAAATTCTCACATACAGAGACACGGAAGCTGTTCTCTGGAACGCATGCTGCAATACATCACATATATATCTGTCACGCAATTCCTATGTAGTGCACGAATCAAAGACAAGTCGGAATGTGTATTTCAGCCAAAATAAGATTTGCATCTGGCCATGCCAACAAATTTGACATCCCCCCCCCCCCAAAAAAAAAAAGAAAATATGAAATCAGTGAGCAATTTAGGATAATTCACACCTTGTGGTCTTTCCGCACTGCTTGAATTTTTGTGAGAATGTACACTGCTAGAAAAGAACTATTATAGAAGAGAGCCATAGAGTCTAGACGCAGCCAGAGATGTGATTATCGAGGGTGTTGTGTAGGTTGACGGGAGAGAAGATGCATCCCGTAATTGTATTTGCAGGTGGTCGATTCATCTCCATCAGGTAGTAATTGGCGTGCACCATCTTTGACCTTTGTTTCCAGTTATTCCAGATCCGCAGACGAATTCTCTTCTCTATCAGCTGGATGCCGGCATGATTTAGGAGAACAAGTAGTATCTGAAAAGTTCTAAAGGAAGAAGAATTTTTTAAAAATATTTCATTACGACTGTCCCTGCAAGTGGTATCCGGTGGCAGACTTTGAACATTTTGAGTGATTATACTAGGCATCTTTGAAATCATCAAACAAATATTTTCTTCTTTGTTATTTTTGTTTTTTGTTTTTTTACTGGCAAACTCTTAAGATTACAACCCTTCTGTATACTGTCTGTGGAGAAATGAATTACTGAATAATTCTTGGAGATTTACATTGCTTATTTTGACACACACTGTACAAGCTCATTTATGCAAATGAGCTTGTATTGTTACTGTAAAATACAGTTAGATCAAGGGGCTGGTTGCAATATTTTTACATTTAAAGAACAAGTTCACCTTCATAAACATAAGGATTGAGAAAATGCAACAATATTAGTAGAACACATCAGTGAAAGTTTGAGGAAAATTGGACAATCGATGCAAAAGTTATGAATTTTTTAAATTTTTGTGTTGGAACCGCTGGATGAGGAGACTACTACAGCTTGTGAGTCATATGCGTACAACAGTATAAAGAAAATATAAAAGAAAATTCAACATATTTTCACTTTTTCGCATAATAAAAGAGCAATTGACTTGCCTCTTTCTAAGGGCAGGGGGAATAATATTACCCATAACATGTATCGGTAACGAGTCAGGGGAATGTGTACTTTTTTCAAAAGATGGAATTTTGTGAAATTCTCTTTATATTTTCCTTATATTGTTGTACGCATGTGACATCTAAGTTATTCATACACTGCAGTAGTCTTCTCATCCAGCGGGTACTGCACAAAAACTTCAAAAAATCATAACTTTTGAACGGATTGTCTGATTTTCCTCAAACTTTCAATGATGTGTTCTACTAATATTGCTACATTCTCTCAATCCTTATGTTTATGAAGGTGAACTTGTCCTTTAAGTTTGTGTCGATGCAGCTGACATGTGTTGTGATTGTGTTTCATACAAACAAAAATTCCCTTTTTATGGCCTCTGCCCTAAATGCTGCTGGAGGAATGATGTTACTGTAAAATGAGGAATGTTTGCATGCATTTTAATTTTACGAATTTCGCAAGAGCCAAGATTTTCAAAATTGAAATGCATGTGAAAGTTCTTATCTACACTATACGCATTGAATGTTAGAGGCAACTTACGAAAATTTCATGCAGTGAAAAAGGCCGTTGGCTCCAATTCGCGAAAATTTCATGCTGCAAAAAAAAAAAATCATGTTTTACAGTATTCAGATTTTCCATCTGTCTGTCCCACATTTCGTTTCCTCCTTTCGTTGAAAACCCTGTCTTTTGACTTAGAATATGTTATATCTATCCCCAGATGAGACCTTCATGTAGAAAAAGGTTCCTTGACATTTGCTTCTGCGATGATTGCTCCCATGAAATATCTGCATGCTCAGTCAAACATGAATTCTACCCACAAACATAACCCTTACTCTAATCCTAATCCTCACATGAAACTGAAACCTAAAACTCTCTCACAGCCTTTAACCCTAACCCTGATGAGTCCTTGGAGAAAATAAGACTGGCACAAAATAATGTAAAGGGCTTTTTACACTTGTGTTTCTTAACCCCGGACTTTCTCTGACCCAGGACTATCGTTAGTCCCGTACCAATTTTTTCAGCTTTTTACACTCGCCAATTAGTCCCGTACTATCTCTTGTCCGGGGCTAAGGAGAAAACTGACCTTTTTACACTCGTATTTCTTAGCCCCGGACTTTCCAAACCACATGAATATTTATAATTACGCTGTGTACTGTACACGTGTACACGCACGCACCGGCAGCACTTGATTACCTCGTTTCTGATTGGTCAGTGAGGGTCGGACTTCGCTCTGTCGCTTAGCCCAGGATTATTTTTTCGTTCTGTTTACACTGACTTGCTTGGCACCGCAATTGCGATGCTAACCCCTGCTATTTTGCAGGGCCAGATAGTACCGTACTATCGGTGGGGCTAGTCCACTTTGGCAAAAACGAGTGTAAACAGAAAGTGGGCTAAGGATAGTCCCGTACCAACGGTGGGGCTAAGGCCCCCCCCCCCTTCGCCCCACCGTTGGTCCGGGGCTAAGCAAAAATTTACAAGTGTAAAAAGCCCTTTACAGGAGCAAGTGTTGTGTCACCGTAGAAAAGAATACCCCCCCCCCCCCCACCTGAAAAACAAAATAAAACAAGACACACCATTAGATAATACCCTTTATGGCATGATCGTGGTCGTGTCTGCACCTGCGTTTGTATTTTGCTTCGTGTGTCAAGTGGTACTCAACGCCTCATTCATCTATTGTGAGATGAATAATTCATTCTCCTGCCAGATCACTCACACAGCTCTTTTATCTCATTGGCGTCCGATCATACGCAGCCATGCAGTCATGAGCAATAGATTCTATATCTCCAGTTACCAGTGCTTCAAAAGTTGATGCTGTTTGTGGCTAATTGTTTTTCTATGGGATCAGCAGGTTTTTTGCTAGCTAGGACTTGGCCCTTTGCTAGTGACACATTGTTTAGCGCTCTTCTAAAAAAAAAAAGGCAATTCTGTAGTGGCAGTGTGAGAAATTTTCACTCTTGAAAACAGCCACTTTTTACTTCAGGAAAACATAAAGTGGTGACCTTAATTATTGTCATGCTTGTTCAAGTTACAGGTCTAATATGACATCTATGAGATACTGGGCAAGTGTATAAATCTTAGTGCCTATTGTGCAGAGCACAAGGGAACAATGAATTTGATTCTCTGTTCTGTTATATAATCTGTCATGAAATACGTTTGATTTTAATTCAGTACAATGCATCAGTGTGGTTTCTAGACATGTAAAAACATAATGAAGCATCCAAGCAATAACTTAAAACTATTGGTAATAATATACCAATGTATCATGAATTTGCCATGAATTTACCATGGATTGCCTGAAACTCTCATTTTTGCATTTAATTTTTGCTTTTATTTATGGCATAACAGAAAGCAAATTTCTACCTTACTCAAATGTGACAGTTATGTACATTGTATACTGTAAAAGCAGACATATTTGTGGCATGAAATTTTTACCAATTTGAGCTGACGGCCTTTTTCACGGCATGAAATTTTTGTGAATTGCCACTGGCATTCAGTGTGATATAAATGTAGACAAAAACTTTCATGTGTATTTTGATTTCATGAATCTTGGTTTTTTGGAAATTTACAAAATTAAAATGCACATGAAAATTTCTTGTTTTACAGTACATACACTGTAACAAGGCCTGTCAGTTCAGCAAATGAACTTAGAATGTTGAGAATTACAAGCCGTGCAACTTGAGCTGTGTGCGTATTAAAGTCTTGTATTGCATTTCTCGCAAACACTTCCACTGATAAACAGTGAACAGTGCTCTGTGGATGTGTATTAAGACCAGAAATATTCTCGGCATGAAATTTTCACAAATTGCCACTGGCATTGATGATGCATTGTGTAGACAAAACCTTCTCGCTGCATTTTCATTTGCGTGAATCTAAATTGGCTCCTTGCAAAATTCGCGAAAATTTCATATATATATGCAAAAATTTCCAGTTTTGTAGTACAGGGCTCGACATTGGCAGTAGAATTGATATTGGGCTACCAATTTTTCAAAAAGCATTTAATCTTTTGATGGCCCAATTGTGCAACTGAGATTCTGTTTATAGATAGCTATTTTTCCTCTTTTTTAGCTCCATAACACTTCATTTGGGGCCACCAACATTACGATTAAACTGATTTTAGTGGCCCAAAAGGGCCACCAGAGAAAGTACTGTAAAACGAGAAATGTTCGCGTGCATTTTAATTTCGCGAATTTCGCGAGCGCCAAGATGCGTGAAATTAAAATGCACGCAAAATTTCTTATCTACACTATATGCATTGAACGCAAGAGGCAATTTGCGAAAATTTCTTGCTACGAAAAAGGCCGTCGGCTCCAATACGCGAAAATTTTGTGCCGCGAATATGCGTATCATGTTTTACAGTAGTGAATGTCAAGTTTGACATACGTATTACGTTATCTATATTATGTGTGTGTGTGTGTGTCTGTGTGTGTGTGTGTGTGTGTGTGTGTGTGTGTCTGTGTGTGTGTGTGTGTCTGTGTGTGATATGTCGTGTACACAACGATGTAGAATGTATAGGGCTTTTTACACTTGTGTTTCTTAACCCCGGACTTTCTCTGACCCAGGACTATCGTTAGTCCCATACCAATTTTTTCAGCTTTTTACACTCGCCAATTAGTCCCGTACTATCTCTTGTCCGGGGCTAAGGAGAAAACTGACCTTTTCACACTCGTATTTCTTAGCCCCGGACTTTCCAAACCACATGAATATTCATAATTACGCTGTGTACTGTACGCGTACACGCACGCACCGGCAGCACTTGATTACCTCGTTTCTGATTGGTCAGTGAGGGTCGGACTTCGCCTCCTTCGCTTAGCCCAGGATTATTTTTTCGTTCTGTTTACACTCACTTGCTTGGCACCGCAATTGCGGTGCTAACCCCTGCTATTTTGCAGGGCCAGATAGTACCGTACTATCGGTGGGGCTAGCCCACTTTGGCAAAAACGAGTGTAAACAGAAAGTGGGCTAAGGATAGTCCCGTACCAACGGTGGGGCTAAGGCCCCCCCTTAGCCCCACCGTTGGTCCGGGGCTAAGCAAAAATTTACAAGTGTAAAAAGCCCTTAAATGTGCTCTTGCATGCATGTGTACTGAGATATGCATATTTGATGAACAGGCCATTGAGTTTGCGGCACAGCTGTTGGAGAGCATGACACTTGCAGTATGCTGTTGCTTGGGAGACTTGATCATTTGTGTGTATTCACACTCCATAAACTATCAACCATGAGTAAAAATGTCTTTCAGGAAACCTGTGACTGGAAAGGAGGCACTAGCTGCTTTCTCACACAGGAGGTATAATTTTTTGCATCGTGACGCAAAAAGCAGTTTTACTTGCCACAGTTCATACATGTCACCCCCTCCCTCCCACCCCTGGAGAAAAAAAAATATATATATCTATATATATATGGGTCATTCCATGGGGTTGGGCCTGCTCTAGATTTTCATGTTGTGCAGGGAATAAAAGTCATATTCTGAAAATTTTATCAAATAATTGCTTGTGGTTTGTGGTTATTCTTGGAGAGAGATGTGTGAAGAATTATTTGATGAATAAAAAACAAGCCTGTGTACAAATTTATTTTGTCTGTGACTGTTTCATTGTTGATGTCTCATGGTTTTTTTGTGGTACCAGTTGTGACAAAAATATATGCCATTTTCATGGCAATGTAATACAGAAATACACAACCTTTCAGCATTATGCCTATCATAATTAAGAGAGGCAAGGTGACTTCTACAAAGACTATAAGGCACATAAACATGTGTCACAAAATAAGAACACCAGAGCATCTTGAAGCAACCTCATACCGATGTTACAAACGAAGTCCGCGGCGATTTTTGTTGTAACATCGGTATTGCATGGTTTTACATACACTTATAATCATAATATGATCAGAAACTTGATTTCTATAATTAGACTCATATTTTAGGAGTATTATTGTCCAAAAATTAGCATCAAAAAGCTCCAAATAAAAGAGAAAACACAGAACATATTACCGTACTTCCGTCCGAAGTCCGGCCTCTTCGTGTAACATCGGATAAGAAAGTCGCGCTCGCGACAAAAAGAAGAGCTACTAACTTCAGCAATCGTATTTACGTCACTGGCAGTACTTCCCCAACGGCGGGAAGACCACTTACAGCCCGTTCACACCTACCTGGACGGCGCAAGACCCGTTTTTCTGCTGTAGTCCGTGTTACATCGGTACGTGAATTTCGATGTTTCCGATCGGGAATTTCAATGTTTCCGATGTCAATCAGTAAGCTTGTACGCTATTTTACGAAGTAAATAACTTTTGTCACATTTTGTAAACTGTATTGGAGGAAAAAAACGATATTAAAACCACTAAACTGGCCAAATATACGGTGGACGATGATGCCGTTAACACGCTGTAGTCCCACATACTGAGATATTTGTTACTTGTTCATGTTCGTAATTGTGATCGCCAAATTTCCCCTTTTATGCCCGTCTCTGCAAAAGGAGCATGTGTTCCTCTCTTAGAAAACCGTACAAAAGTATGTCCAGTGTATCTTCACGGCAATATAACATTATTTTACCTCCCGATTCTTGTGAATTTTGGACCTTACTTATGTCATTCGTATCTACCAAGTAGATGTGCTGAACGTTAGTACGGTACTATGAAGTTGGAATACGTAGACGTCCAGACTGCGTCTGAGCTAAAGAAAGAGTTTGCCCAATTTTGTTGTTGATATTTTGGGAATTAAGAGCTGTCAGATTCTTTCTCTTGAACAGATTTACAATGACAGTGTTTTCCTTTCAAGATTTCACTGACCTGTTAAGAGTGTTAGATGGCTTTACGGTGCTCTGATGAAGCAGTACATGGGTTCACTGTTTCCATTCCACGTTCACCCACTGTAAAGTCTCAAAGCTAAAATGCCAGTTTCGTATTCATTTTGGGTAGGTAATTGGTAGGAAATAGTTCCATATGTACCGCAATCAAAATTGGCATAATATTGGTCTATCCTATCCTAAAAAGAGGGCAAAAATTTTGAATTTGATGGGGATTGAGTACCGTAAAAAAAAAGGGGGGGCCTAGTATTTTGTTTGAAGTCTATTTGGAATAGGACCGTAACCGTAAACCTAACCCTATCCCCAACCCTAGCCATGACACTGGGGGCAGCGCCCTGCCCTTGGCCTTGCTAGCTTACATAGATGTGAAAAAAAAAAAAATTAGCGTAGAATATGAAAATGATTTTTTACATGCTATATTATTATTAATATCATTAACATTACTGCTGTACATCATTTTAAGCGTAACCCATATTTTTTTTTTTTTTTTTTTTGGTGGATGGTACACATGGAACTGTAGCCAACTGGTATGACAAGAGGTAGAAAGGTAAGCAAAATTGTCCAAATTATTTAATTCCATTCATATACACAGATACATCAACAGGAATATAAAGAGTACACAGACACAAATTTTTTGTTAATTCTTTCATTTTATTTCTCTTCACACCTTTTGTCCAGTTTGTCGATGAATCTGCCATGGATCCTCCTCTGCCGCCGCTACGTGATTAAACTACGTGAAAGAGTGAAAAGGGCACAGCCACAGCACTCCACAAACAGAGAGAGGAAGCTGACAAAGCAACACCAAAGAAGAGCGAACATAACAAACTAGACAAAAAGAAAACTGCACGGAGGGAAAATGGACATTGTAGAAAAGAGCAGAAATTAACTTCAAACGTAGAACATGGAGAAGACAAGAAAACTTGTATGATTTCTCTTTATTAGCTTTCATAGTTGAGTTGACAGTTGATGAAGTTGTTAGTCAGAGTATATAAGGTCAAATTGTGTAAGGCTCGACATCATTCTTCTTCTTATTATTAAGTCTACCTTCTTTCATACCAGAGTTACAAAGAATTGAAGTCTGTGTAACATAGGTATTGTTCCAAAGGTATACAGCAGGTATAATTCCAAAGAACTGTTACATTAGTGTTATTCATGGGAACATACATAAAGTCTATGTGTGTAGGTTTTAACATCTGACACCACAACAAAGGAAATCAGTTGATATGTCGTAATGTACCTATGTTACGAAGACATACTGTCCGTGTAACATAGGTAGTATACAGTGGACAAGGTTGTAGTACGAAAACCCCTGATGATAACAATAAAATCATGTTTTCACTTCAATGTCCATACAACTCACTTGCTTCGACTGTAGTTTTTTAAAGAATATTGTTATTGTGTCACTCTTGAGGAAAAAGTTAAACCTTTGCTTAAAGTTGTAAATGGTTCGTAGAAAAAACATGTTAATAAAAGTGTCTTGCAGTTGATATCAGAATGGACAATCTTACTAATAATGATCTCATGTGCCTGTCAGATAACATGTTGATGTGTTATGGTGGAAAAAAACTGGGATATGTTCATTGTTATCATTTCAGAACACAAAATTATTGAGGATGTCACAAAATGAAGTCCATGTAACGTAGGTATTTGTCATACCTGTTTACCCATGCTGACTGAAAGTGTGCGAAGTAATAAACAGATTTCTAGTGGAATAAGTTGAAGAATGGGAGTAACAAATCAGGGGGAAAAAGAAAATTTCAATTTACCCAACTTGAATTTTCAACTTGTATGTCACAATTTCAGTCCCAACCCCATGGAATTACCCATATATATCGGAAATTTTATATCACTAGGCTGCATTAAAATGAAAGGCTTTGAATCTTCAGTTGACTGGTTTAATATGCATACAGTTGTATCATCACAAGAAATTAACCCCCCCCCCCCCAGAAAAAAAAAAAATTGAGGTGGATTGATCTTTTATTGTGATGTGCAATGCAGGAATCAACATTTTATTAGTTTTTACTATTATGTGTCCACACACAAGAATTAACTGTTTCTGCATTGTGTTGCTAAAATCAGTTTGTCAAAAACAGTTAAATTCGGATGGGTGTGAATGCGGCTAGGTGTAATCTGAATGCAGACACTGCCTCGTAAAATGGACATTTTTAGCATCGATGGTGTTTCACGTGACGGGATGGAAAGGCCTCCAATGATATATTTTTTCTTCGCAGGGCTCTTGGAGTGCCATCACCAGCTAGAACGTGACAATTTTGGGACATTTTCAAACACTGCACATATGCTTCTATTCATAGCAGTGTGTACATGCCTCTCCGTGGTTACGTGTTTGCAATTCAAACAGTAATGGGGTTTACACCATTAGCATACTTTTGATAGCAGCTGACGTTTCCTAGTTGCACACATGAACTGATATATTAAAAAAATAATGTAAGTGATCCTTGGCATCAAATTAACTGAGATGTGAGTTGCTCCAATAGCTTTTTTATTTGTAAACAAGACAAGATATGTGTGCTGTCGCCCAAAACTTAAGTATCCCCTCTGGTTTTTTGTATTTTACGAAATATCTCATTTTATCGATGATATAAAATTATGTTTCTAACATAAGATATAATTTGCATCATGCACATTATCAACTTTCATGACTTGGGAGCTGTGAATCTGTTACTTGCAATTATTCATATTACTGGTTTCAAATGGTGTGGACACTTAATATCAAGGATGATTCGCATTGTTTTGATCAAATGGAGAAAATTGACTACTGCCCATGGATTAGGCCTACTGCATTGAAAAGATTGTCCTTCCGATTTCAAGACTTTTCAGTTGATGAAAATGGTAAACTTCAAGACTGTTTAGTAGCCAAGTTATACAGCGGTTCTGGAACAGGTGAAAACATGGGGAAATATTGCAATCTGGCTGGCTTGGTTTGGGTTTACTTTTACTGAGGAGGTTTGAAGAGAATGGAGTCAAAACTTATGTCTTATTTCCTTTGCTAGAGGTTTGATGCCGCCACTCCAAAAGATTTGAAGCATGTGCCAAAATGGATATGCCGTGCAGATAGGAAGACAATTGGCTTGTGTCTCATTGCATAATCACCAGCCACTTTCTAAGGAATATATGTCTTTGTGATGGTAATTACTTTTCACTATCCCTACTTATAAAAGATAGGTGATATATTATAATGGTAAAGACACAGGAATGCGCAAATAGAAATTTTGCAAAAATAAAATGACGAAATAAAAATGAAAATTACTCGATTGGGCATTCCCGGGCACCAGTCTGATATCTATCAATAAAGAATTATACTTGAAGATTATTCCATATAAGTTTTATACGTGGGAATTAAGTGGAAAAATGATAAAACTGGTTTTCTAGGATGGTACAATTTTAAACACTTTCCCATGATACAGCTCTGATTTTGTAATACACATTTGTACAATTTCTGGACGGGATTGACTTTTGTTTGATACGCTTTATCATTAAATGAGATTTCATTTCATTTAATGAATAAGCAAGCAAAATATTGCCAACAGTAAGTCAAAGTTCAAAATGAATCTTCAGATCGCTCGGCAAGACAGCGGCATCAAACATCGATCGTCAAAGGCACAAATGCACCTGTGGAATCCTTTTGTACATCAATAGAAAACTGACAACTTTTTGAATAATTACAGCCAGTTGGAACTCCAACTCAGTTAAACCTCCTTGCTTTCACAAACAGCTGTAGTACAGTTGCTTTGCTGTCTCATGTGGAAAACAGTGGTATGTTAATTTGTTTGTTTGTTACCTTCCAATGCATTTTATATGTTTAAGTACCTGCCTTACTTATGGGTGGATGTGTGATGACACTAGTTTCATGGAACCCGTCCCTGGCTTGGCAGGGTTACAGATTGCCGCAAGCCAGGTTATACAGTGTAGCTAAAAATAACCGGTAGCCAGTAATACTCCCAGACAGCTTATAAAATGACATTGTAGTACGGTCTTGGCCTAACCTACCCTCACTATTTACAGGACAGAGATCTCTCTGCAGAACCTGCTTCAGAATGTCTCAACAGCAATATGATAGGCTTTATAGGTTACATCAGGATAGATAATGTCCAATCAATAGATCATCAATACTGTTTGTTTTCTTTTCATTTTGTTTTTGCTGAAAATCTACATACACACTTTACATAGGTTGATGCCTTTATAGTTCCTATCATGCATCAAATACTCTTTAGATGTTGTGTGTGTGTTTGTGTGTTTGTATTAATGTGGAGGCTTAAAGGGAACGCAAACCCAAAGAGCAATGTGGATTGTGTGAAAGCAGTAACATTAGTAGAACACATCAGTGAAGGTTTGAGAAAAATTGGGCAATCGATGCACAAGTTATGAATTTTTAAAGTTTTAGTGTTGGAACTGCTGGGTAAGGAGACTAGTGGAGGTTATTACATATGAGTGGACTACAATGTAGAGAAAATATGCAGGGAATTCAATAAGAATTCATTTTTCATGAAAATTACACATTCCATCAACTTGATACTGACATATGTTAGGGGTTGCACTTACATGTATTCCCCCTGCTTTCTGAAGGCGGTTAGTCAAGTACTCTTTCATTTTGCTAGAAAAGTGAATTTTTGTGTACCGTAAAGTTCCGTGTATAAGACGCACCCGTGTATAAGACGCACCCCTACTTTCGGACCTAAAATTGAAAAAAAAAAAAAAAACCACGCAAAGTTCCACGCAAATGTTATGTGTGTCAGCACTGTAAATTCCCCTAGAATGCAGCATGTATTTCGCTCTATTTTTCGTTTCCTTTCAAACTTTCTTTTCACGGTATTCATCGGACATCGGCAAAAAATGGAAGACGCAAAATGTGAGACTTGTATCCTAACGTTAGTACGGTACCGGTACTCACTTGCTATTGTTTCGTCCCATTCATCATACCAGAGGGTTAGATAGAGGGATAAACACGCTATTCAATCATGCTACCATACACTGATAGACGTGTCTACGTTGGTGAATGAAGAATACCGGTAGTTGAGGGATCGTACGCTGCCAATCGAGACCTACGGTGGTGCGTACGGTACTTACAGTCACTGTTGTTTCGCCCCGAGGGCCTAGGGATTACCACGCACGTCTCTCTTGTACAATGTACCAAGTACCAGGGCCCTGTTTCATAAAGCTGTTCGTAAAGTTACGAACAGCTTACGAGCGACTGGTGATCAGTTCTGATGTGCTATACACTATTGTACTTTCCATAATTCAGCAAAAGATCTGATCACCTGTCGCTCGTAAGTTGTTCGTAACTTTACGAGCAGCTTTATGAAACACCCCTCTATGGTAGCCTTTTGCGTATAAAGGCATGCAGCTCATGATTACAGCGCACGCACACATACAGCAATGGCCTTGCCCATGCACAACGGGCGAGCTCGCTGATCTGACCGCTGTGCTGTGTGACATGACGTGCATGGTGGTGGTATACGAGTCGAGTCTAATGTGAGTCTACAGGTTGTCTCTGCCTTTGCAATAAGCTCACGTGATCACGTACAACACGTGATCACGTAAAGTGAACAAAAAAAGCAAACGCCATAAAATGCCTCTTACAGCCGCCCCATCGTGTATGCCCGCCCACGCTTAAACCAATATTTGTGGGAATTTAATTTTTTTCCACCAAAATTTTCTACTTAAGATTTTTAATAAAATGCAGCCTGTACTACTACTAGTACTTGCCTTACCGTATTTTCCTTTCCTTTTATAAACTTTCTTTTAATGTTCTACTACCACCAAAAAGTTCTGCTAACGTTACATGTATGCCTGTAATATCATGTAGGAATACTGTACTCGAGAGCTCTCGGTAAACTCTGTTACAATTTAATATGAGTTTTATGACGCTGTCACGGACAGAAGTTGATACGATTCTTTTTCTCTGCTTCCTTGCAGATTTGCTCTACCAGGGCCAAGAAGGAGAATTGACTCTCACTCAAGTTTAAGGAATCGATAAAAAAAGAAAAGCTGAACAAATTTTCTATGGCATGTAATTTTCTTTTTTGTAGAAGGGCAAGAAATCATGTGAAAAGAAAAGAAAAATATTTCATTGTCAAAGCATCTATCCTATAATTATTTCATGTACGCCCTATTAATTTTCGATTTAATTTCTGAAGTGGATGTGCATATGAAATGGTGAATAAAATTTGTAATGAAATATTACCGGTAAATTCTTGTTGTGATTGATTGTCAGTGAATAAAAAGTGAATTCATCAAAGCTGAACAAGTCTATGGAATGTCATTTTCTTTTCTGTGAAAGGGAAACAAATCATATGAAAAGAAAAAAATATATTTCATTGTCAAAGCACCTAGGCCCATATGTTTAATTATAATTATCTTTTTTTTTCTGAAGTGGATGTGTGTATGAATTGGTGAATAACAATACATTTTTTTAATGAAATAATATAATTACCGGTAAATTCTTGTAGTGATAGATTGTGAGTGATTAAAAAGTGAATTCATGTGAAGGGGAAGGGGTAGTCTCATTTGTTCATTAGACTTCGAGATCTCTGATTTCTTTTTTGATAATGTGTTAGCCCTGAAAAGGGCCGTTTTGGTGTAGACGCTAGACTCGCCTCGAGTTAAAACCCGAGGAAATCCTCGTCCTCACTCTCCTCCTCGAAGAGTGCTCTCAACTCGGAGTCGGAGTCATCAGAGTCGGGGTACATCAAGTCGTCTGAATGGTAGTCGTCGTCTTCCTCTCCAACTGGCCCCTCTCCTTCGTTGTCTGCCCACAGGACATCATCCTCTGTCCCGTCCAAGTTGTTGGATATGCAGCACTTCTTGAAGGACTTGCGAATCAGCTCAGGGGTGATCTCCTCCCACGCCTCCAAGATCCACGAACAGATTGTAGGCAGGTCGACCTTCCGTTGTCGGCCTGTCTTGGTGTACGTGTGCTCCCCGCTGATCATCCATTCGGTCCAGCGACGGCGGAGTCCATCTTTGAATGGCTTGTTGATGCACACATCCAGTGGCTGGAGCAGTGAAGTCATTCCACCTGGAATGATGGCTAGGTCGACGTTCATTCCACGCATGGTAGCCTTGACCCCGTCAGTCTTATGGCAACGAAACGCGTCGAGTACCAACAGACTGCGTCGTCTGTTTAGCCCTGAAACCCGTCTGCCCCAGACACATCTCAGCCAGTCGTTGACGAGTGCCTCGTCCATCCACCCTTTTTGCTGGGCTCGGACGATCAGGCCGGCCGGGAACTTCTCCTTTGGAAGTGTCTTCCGCTTGAAGACGACGTAGGGCGGCAATCGCCCTCCGTCAGCTGTGCACGACAGCATCACGGTGAAACGATCTTTTTCGTGCCCAGTGGTGGCGATGCTGACGGATTTTGTGCCCTTCGTCGCTACGGTGGCGTTACATGGGATGTCAAAGGTTAACGGGGTCTGGTCAGCATTGCCAATTCTCTCGAGAGGGTAGTCGTACTCCCTACGGACCTGAATGATGAAGCGTTGAAAGCTGAGGATCTTCTGGTCAACGTCATCTGGCAAACGCTGAGAGATGTGCGTGCGGCGACGTACGGACAGGCCATGCCTGCCCATAAATCTGTGGGCCCAGTGCTGGCTTGCTTTGAACTCCGCGATGCCAGTTGTTGTAGCTATTGCCCTCGCTTTCAACCTGAGGGCTGTCGTGGATATCGCGCAACCTTCTCGTCGCTTCTCAGCTACCCACGCGAGGAGCTGTTCCTCCAGTTCAGGCCACTTTGCCTTCTTCCCTCTACGTGCTTTCTGTTGCTTCGGTGCTTGCTGAAGTTGCTGCATGCTTGCTCTCCATCGCCGAACATTTGCCTCGGAGATATCATATCTCCTACCTGCAGCTCGGTTTCCTTCCAATTCGGCGACTCTAACAACCTTGAGCTTGAACGCAGCTGTGAATGATTGACGACGATGCATCTTGACGGATGGAGTAGAAGTGAGGCTGTTACACGTGCTGGCCACTGCATTTTATACCGGTTCTCCATGAGGGATCTTTTGCTGATGTACGAAACGTACGGTGCGTACTCACTTACCTTTGTTTCGCTTAGAGGGATCAACACGCCATTCAATCGTGCTATCATATCTACCGTAGACGAGTCTTTCGTGTCAGGCGCGAGCCGGAAACAAAATTTCATAGTGAAGAATAAGAAGAAAACAATAACAAAAGTGTAGCAGAGGGATCATACGTTGAGACGTAGGGTGCGTACCGGTAATCACTCGCTATTGTTCCTTCGGAAAGATTACTGGTAGCACGCCATTTGATTGTGCTATTATATCTACAGTAGATGTGTCTCTTGAAGTAGGCGCGTGCCGGAAACAAAATCTTCATAATGAAGAATAAGAAAAACATTAACAATAGTGTAGCAGAGGGATCACACGCTGAGACGTACTGGTGCGTATGGGTAATCACTCGCTATAAGTGATCTTTATTCATAGGAGAATACTAGTAACACGCCATTTAATTGTGCAATTTACGGTATCTACCGTACATATTCTCGTAAGGCATGTGAAACAAAATGTTCATCATGAAGAATAAAAAATGAACATTCAGGTGTTAGTTTGTTAAATGTTTCCTTCTACAATCAAATTTGTTGATGGAGACATAATGAAGAAACTCACACACTGAACCTTCAATCATATCTTTCTTTCATTCAAGAACAGTAAAGTACCGGTAAAAAGTCGAGATTTTCCATCTGTAGATGAAACAAAACCCCCACATTAGTACTATGATAGAAACTAGAATGTGAGCTAGGGATTGGAACAACCAATATAAAACTTTGGATCAGTATAATCAATGTTAAGTACCGGTAATGTTAAACAAACATGTGAACAATAGTTATAATAAAATGTTTGCAGACTATAACCATCTACGGTTATAAGTTCATGAGAAAAATAGTGACATCTCCTTAAACTTAAAAGTTTTACATGTTAGCATGTTTTGCGATACAACGGGGGGCATTTCATGATGCGTTTTGGTCAGATATTTTTCTGACAAACTGTTACAAGCTACTGAAATCCTTGCATCTGATTGGCTGAGAAAAATTTGTCCGACAACTTTGTCGGACGAAATGCTTCATGAAATGCCTCCTGACCTACACGTAGGCATAAAAAATTATATCTTGAACATGTTTTAAACTATAAACTGCTCCCAACGGTAAGCCGGACCTTTAAAAATAACGGTACCTACCTGTAGTATAGAAGAGAGATCTTACGCTGAGACGTACGGAGCGTACGCGGTTACCCTACCTGTATAGAAGAGGGATCTTACGCTGAGACGTACGGTGCGTACGCGGTGACGTTCTCACTGTTGTTTTGCCCAGCCGATAGACACGAACGATCGAACGGAGCTCGAATCTCGTGCGGAGGGCTTATCATGATATCCATCCACTATAGAGGCTAGAACACATTCACTTACAGTCACACGTGTGCTCTTGTGCGGTGCGGGAAGCAATGCAAACGCTATGCATGCACACGGTGACGTAGGGTCCTACCTGGTAATGTACAGCTGTTTTCTATGGCCAGATTGATACATCGATAAGTTTTACGGTATTGGTAATGATACCTGAACATCGGGCATTGACAGCTACATTTTACACTGGTACCGGTAGGTTTTAATGAAGGAACATGCGTGTTTACAGCTCTTGTCTATGGCCAGATTGATACATCGGTAGGCCTGTGTAAGATTTAATGATACATCCCGTATTTACAGCTGTTGTGTGTGTCCACATTGATACATCCCACGTAATCGGTAAATTTGTTGATTGGTTTACCCTCTGGACGCCGATAGACGCAAATGACCTGAAGTTGACCTTATTAGATTGAGTGTACATGACATATTTTTTTCCGTGATTTGACTGTACCCGTGTATAAGACGCACCCCCGATTTTTCATATTTTCCGACGAAAAAAAAGTGCGTCTTATACACGGAACTTTACGGTAATTCCTTTTATATTTTCTTTACATTGTAGTCCACTCATACGTCATAACCTCTAGTAGTCTCCTCATCCAGTGGTTCCAACACCAAAACTTTAAAAATTCATAACTTTTGCATCAATTGTCCAATTTTCCTCAAACTTTCACTGATGTGTTCTACTAATATTAATGCTTTTAGTCAATCCACATTGCTCTTTGGGTTTGCGTTCCCTTTAAGTTACATCCAGATGCTAAAGCCTACGGGTAATTTTGGTTGTCTGTGCATATTTTGCTTTGATGAACAGAGTAGAATGTTTATGACAAAGGCGCATACACATGGCATCGGCAGCAAATCATACAAATACAAACAAAACAAAGCATGCAAACAAATGCTGAAGAAATTTGGGAAGAAATAAAGGTGGACCTGCAATTTTATGAATTTTGGTACCCACTTTGAAAAGGCATGAATAGTTTAAGACATACTGTCGTCACAAATTATCTTGATTCATTTGGCATGTATGTGTGACAGTCATGAGCTATTAAAAGCAGCCAATAAACAAGGTACTAGTATACTTTGTAATTGCCTCTTTTCAGCAAATTCTTTCACATGAACTGATACAAGCTTTTTATTATGCAGAGTTGTAATGTGTTATATAATATCATGATATGACATAGAACAATCTTGGATGATATTCTCTATGTTGGAAAGAACTAGAAAGTAATTGTGAAAAACCAAATGCATAGAATGTATAAGCTGTCATTTTCGCGAGGGTTTAACTTTCACGAATTTCACTAATTATTTTTGGACTACGAATTGAATAACACATGAAAATACTGCTGTGCGCTAGGATGATATTGCACTTACAATAGCCTTGTTGTCAATTCGCAAAACAGCATCTTAATACAAAAATGTCAGTGACCTCCTCATTTGTTGAGATATCTGTATGCAAAAATACAGCTTTAATGCAGTAAATGATTCCTGGCAAATTCTCAAACCAGTAAACCCCCATCCCCAAAATATGTGACATCTTATAAATCTGGCATTACATGTTTGCTGTAACATTCTTTGTGCATGAAATGTCTATGACAGTCACCATCAAAATCCTGTATCATGGCTGGTTACCTGAGAAGTTTCAAGTTTCTAAAGACTGATGCATTACACAACTACAACTCCCATATGAGGAAGAGTAACCTATTGATTGCAAATTGTAAAAAAAACTTTCAAATGCCTTGGTAATGATTATGCTGCAGTTTGTGTGTAACTTTGTCATTATTCAACATATTGCAATTTTTCTTTCTTATCAATATTGCCTTGGTTGTATAAGGAGAGCTGTGCGTGAGCTTAGTTAAAGGGAGTTAACATCATGACCGTGTAGAGTAGAAATATCAACACCATTTTTATTCTTAACTGATATAAGGTGGAAACTTTTGAAATTGGAAGTGTCTGGTAAAATGCAGGAAGCATGTGAGTGCTTTTTATTGACCTTTCATCAGTATGGGCTCACTGCTGCTTTATGGTGAAAGAAGTTTGACTGTTAGCTCTCCATAATGAACCTTTGCAGAAATCACACCAGCTGATATGTGTTTGTGCATTAAGCCAGGTTCGTGAATCAATAGTTGTGCTTTGCAGTGAATTTCTACTGAAGTGTGGATGACTCCAGGTTGGGAACAGTCGGGCTGTCCACGCTGCACAACCGCACACATTTCTGCCCGAGATGACAGCGAGTGTGACTGTTGAGGGACATGCTGAACACCTCGGTGGAGCAATTTGGATGATATCACAATGCGCATTTGTGATGCCACTAATGGCTATCTGATAAGAATCTCGCGAGGAGAGTGAGAGGGACAGGGTTCTGTCTATCTAAAGCTCCTTTTCCTTGATACCTGTACGGTTCACAATTGCTAGAATCTCACCATTTGAACGAATAATTACATTTTTAGCTCACCTGAGCCAAGGGCTCAAGTGAGTTATTGTCCCCAAGCTAGCAGGCATTGTCAGTAGGGTGAGAGAATATATACTTGTAGAAATGGGCACCATGTCCCCCTCCCCCTATGAACACACCAGGGGACCCCAGAACCCCTAAACTGGAGAATCTATAAAAAGAAACAACAACAACAAATAATTCTGTAAAACCAGAAATATTTTGAATAAATATATTTGATAATGAATATCCTTTCAAGGTTATTTATTGTAGATCCAGGGGTTACTCCATAAGGGCCAGGACTGAATTAGGAGCCAGTTTTTACCCATTGATTTTCTTTTTGAAAATACATTCAATGACCACACTTTCTACAAACTTGGCAGGTATTTTTGCCAGTGTCACTGTGATTGAATAAATACAAATGGACTCCATGCCCCCTGGGAGGCCCTGAAAACTGCCCCGAAGTTTGCTATGTTCTTTGGTATAATAGTTTACAAGAATGCATGACAGATGAACTTGCGAAACTCAGGTGAGCACGAGGCCCCGGGTTTCTTGTTATTTTTTTTCCCCAATATATTTGTTATCTTTGCCATTAGTGGAAATATGCATTTCATAGAAACATTTGCATACCTTGAACATGTAGCCCGTGGACCTTCAGCAGTTTATTTTTACATAAAGAACTCATTCACACTGCTAGAGAAAACTTTTGACACTAACATATCACAATGTCTCATTGGACTGACTAGGTATTTGTGCCGAAAGCCTCCTGAAACATCGCCAGAAAGTTTGCATACTTGAGTACTATATCTTCGTCGTTATATGGCGTTTTCTATTATTATTTGCAATGAGAGCACTCACTGCAGGAAAAAGTAACTCAGTATGATGAAAACTGTGGTGTGGTCTATCAGAAAAGAGAACAAACTGAAGTGTGCGTTTATCTAAACATTTTCTGAGGCATAATCACGATCCTAAACGCATTTGACATATTTTTTCGGGGGTCAGATAAACGCAACCATGTTTTCAAACGTGTCTAGAAATGCCGTGTTGAAACGCCATTCAAAAGGCATTTTGAAATGCATTTGAGACCACGATAGCCTTTCTGCGAATAGATAAACGCAATGCCGTTCTGAAATGCGTTTATATCTCAAGGTCAATTCGCAGAGCTGTTTTTGGTTGTGTTTTCTACCCATTATTTGCGTGTGAATGATGAGGCATGTTTGGTGGTATGCAGCTGACCTTTACTTCCTGGGTCGAACAGCACACAGCAGCTGCACAGTGATAACACCTGTATGATGGATAGATAAACGCTGCACCCTGAGAATCACGTTTCAAACCACGTTTGCAAACACCATTCCAAACACATTTTGAAACCTGATTCTCTCTCAAGTTAGATAAATGCAGCCCATGTCAGACATGAAAGACTATTTAGTTTCTTCCCAATTATCAGCTCTCTGTGATATTAACTTCAAATCAACAATTACCTCCAGTTTATGTGTAAACATGCAGTGTGAGCTACATGTATGTGATGAACAAAATGCTTCTTTAAATTCAATTTCTGTAACTGATATTTCCTTATGCAAATTATCCACAAGCCTGGTTACGAACAGCCTTGCACTAGTTTGTGGATGTTATAAGAAACATGTTCATTTGGTATAGAATTGTGAAACATAAAAAAACCAGAAAATCAAACTTTCAAGCAACACATAAAAGATCTCCTGTGAAAGTGTACAGAAAATTCTAACAAAAGATTTGATTTCCTTTGCAACATGAAACCCCTATTCCCAAGAAGATATTGAATTCCTCCTTTGACTGAAGTGTGCAATTCTATCATATTCGATTGTTCGCTTACTTGGCCTGGAGTTGAGATAATGGATACTCTTCTCTATTGTCTCCCAACTGCCACATTAAAAGGTCTCCTGTCTTCACTATCTTAAATTGGATATGAAGATGCCCATCAAATGCCTGTTTCATAACATACAAGATGTACGTAACAAATGATAATATTTTGTAAGCCAGTGGAGGCGACTGAAAGCACTTGTTGTCCAGTGCGTAATTACTTTGTGCTATCACCAGTGCAGTACTAATCTACATTTATCTTCCACTTGTTGATTTTGTATGATCTGTCAGGACCTATTGAAATTTGTGAATCCAGGCTTCTGGAAAAGTGTGACGATTACCTATGTGTTGCAAATTTATGTACTATCTCCTTTGTTCTACTGGATGCTATTACCAATACAGTAATCACAGCATAACTGGGCACATGATCATTGGGAATGTCAGTTAAATGATGTACACCTCCTTGGAAGATTTCAAGTGCATGCTTTTTTTCACTGGATGGTTGGGCAAAGACCTCTTATAAGGGAGACACTATTTTTTTTTCAAGCAATCTTTATTTTTCTCACACTCATTACACAAAAGAGATATTCTTTTGTATCAACAACCAAAACAAAACAAAAAACTTTACAAAGACTTTGTATCAGTTGCTGTTTATATATCAATATGCATACAGTACCTACAATGCAAGATTTCTGTACTGTTGGTGCGAGATCGTATTTTCATGAAAGCAATTCCAGGGTGTGATATCATCATAATTCTCTTCCATGGTTCTTTTATCTCAAGCTATTTAAGGGACTGTACAGCACTAGCTGAGGTGAGGATTCAGCTCGTAACGTTTTGCAAGATATTTAGAAACCACTATTTTTAAGAGCATACAATTCCAGGGGAATCAAAAGTTTATTTGAAGAAGATCGGTTTTGAAATGACTGAGATATCTAAAAACAAGGTAAAATGAAGAGATCCTAATAAAAGTCATGGCCTGTCAATTTTATTAGGATCACTTTTTTTTATATCTCTGCCATTTCAAGACCAATTTTCATCAAATAAACGTTTAATCCTTCTTGAAATTACATGTTCTTTCATATTACATAAGAGGTTTCTCATTATCTCACCAAAAAATGTTATAAACCTGACATTAGTTCTTGACCAAAACCTTACGATCCCTTTAAGTACATGTCTTAATAACTTTATGACTTATGATATATGCAAGGTGTGTTTGCATCTCACGTGTGTTTTGTGTTTGGTTTCTCCTCAATTTATCACAGGTCATTGCGAGCCACAAAGTCGAGCAAGCACACAATCATCGTGGCAGTGACCAAACGGAAGTAAGTTGCTCCAGCCCATATTTATATTAATATCAAGATGGCCTTTGTATCCAGCCTGGCATGGCTGCATCATCTCTGGTGTGATGATTGTTGCCATGGCAACATGACAGTTTGTCAGCTATTAGACAGATTAATGGGGATGCAGATATTGTCAAGTGACAGGGGCAGAGATGAAGAAAAGCAGAAAGTAGAGTGAAGAATAGTGAGGAATAGACACAAATGAGATCTCAGGAAGGAGATGAGGTAAAAAAAGAAAGAAATTAGATATTAAAGGGACTGTGCAGTACTGGTTGAGGTGAGGATTCATCTTGTAATGTTTTGTGGGATATTCAGAAACCACTCTATGAAATGTTAAAGAGTGTGCAATTCCTAAGGGGAATCAGATCAGACAATCAGTTTTGAAATGACTGAGATATCAAAAAACATGGTAAAACAAAGAGATCCTAATAAAAATCGTGGCCTGTCAATTTTATTGGGATTGCTTTTTTTGGATATCTCAGCCATTTGAAGACCAATTTTCATCAAATAAACGTTGAATCATTCTTGAAATTACATGCTCTTTCATATTTCATAAGAGGTTTTTCATTATCTCACCAAAAAATGTTATAATCCCGATGTTAGGTCTCGACCAAAACTACATGATCCCTTTAAGTATGTAATATACAGTTGTCACAGAGCATTGGGAATGATTGTGTAAAAATATAAAAGAGAGAGGGAGAGTTCAAAATAGATATATTGAAAGAGAGAGAGAGACCAAGAAATGGAAAGTACTAGTGTATTTACTGTGTAGGAAGACATAGCTATAGGGAGAGAGTTATTGCAAAAGAAGAAGAGATGTTCCTCTCTATGTAAGTTTCAAAGAGAGAGAGAGAGAGAGATAGAAAGGGCATAATACATAGAATATTATGACCCAAATTGATTGAGTATACACATACAAAGAGAAGATTTCAGAGACATATAATTCACTTTTAAATAGAAAATACATTGTGAAAAGAATGTTCCACTGCAGTGTGTGGGAGGACATCTAGACATTCTGTTTGCCACATTAACAAGATAAGATTTCATGATTTATTAAAGACACATAAAACTGTTTAGAATTGAAGAGAAATGTTCAGTAGAATTAGTAACTCAGTGAGATTAAAAAAGTTAAAAAGGGGTTGTGTTTTGTGCATACTGTGCACCTGGTTGCAAACTCTCTCACGGGTGCTGCAATATGACGTGTGTGAATAATCTGTGCTGTGATGGCAATGAAGTCTCCATTGTATGTCTGTGATCATGTCACACCTGGTAGCAACTTCAACATGTTACACCAACTAATCATGTTTGCAAGCCATAAAAAAAGAGAAAACTCTACCTTTGATAGATATCATTGACTGTTGTTCTCTCCCCCTCTCGCTCACTTGCACTCCTGCTCTCTCTCTCTCTGTCTCATTGTAAACCACCAAAATTGATTACGCTCAATCATTTAAGATCCATTAGGTGCAAATCAGCCAATGTTGAGGAGCAGTTTCATGCAATGCTGACTGGCAAATCAGCAGCCGTACTGTCAGGGGGTAGAAAAAGAATGATTCATAAATACGCCCAATATGACATCACACACATGCACGCACCGTCTCGGCGGTGATATTGAATTAGCTCACAAGCGACTTCAATCAGGCCAGGGTGTGTGTCATAATAGCCAATGCAATTAGGGGTTGATTTAACATGTACGCCATGTAATAATGAGCAAAACAATGTACAGTCTGTCAGTTGTGGTACATTGGATCTTCCCGTCCATCTTCATTCTTGATTCAACCAAATCAGTAAACGTTTCATGCAGTTTGGAACAAATCAAAATGTCCAGTGACATCGAAGATCAGACACCAAAAAATAGGTATCTAATCTTAACCTATGTTCTTGTGATTTCATAAATTGAAAGTGCAAAAAGAGGGATTAAAATTAAAACTGCTTGTGAACACCATTCAAATTTACGATAGCTTCTGGTTACAAGTGTTCTTGCATTTAAGTGCTTGTAAGTTAAAGAGCAAAAAATCATATATTTGGTATTAACATCTTGAATTTCATTTACACCAGTTTAGTGCAGCTAGTGGTTCAACCGCTCCAGGGCATACACTGTACCTGCCCAAATGCCTAGCACACCAAGAAATTGTCAGACAAAGAGATTATGATGAAAATACAGAAGAAAGATATTTAGCGAGATGCACACCTTTTTGTTCATTCCCACCCCAACATATGATTACAAAGTATACAATCGGATCATGCAGTAATGAAGTATATATTACTGGTTTACAAAATTTAGACTTGATCTTCAAGTTAGTATAGAATAGTTGAAATTGGTATTATTTGTAGATAAATAAGAATTAAAGAATGAGCAGTGATTATGCCGATGTAAAAAAACAACAAGAATAACCCAGCAAACTTAGTACAGAAATGAAATCAAGAGGTAAAAAGAAATAACAACAAAGTACTGTATCTTGAACAATGTTGCATGAAATTTATTGCAGGAGATATGAGCTCGAATTCTCAAAACAAAATTGAAACTTGTTTTGTGTTAATATCATGGCCTGAACTCAACTGGTACAAAATAGAATGAAATGTCCTGTTTACCTTTGGGAGCAGTGATTTAAAAAATGTTCAGGATATCACATTTGATGCATATGTGTACATTGTAGGTCAGTTGTATCACAAAACATCCTACCATATAAAATTTTCACAATAAAGCCTGAAACATAAGGAGATATCACTATTTTTCCTCAATAAACCATAACTGGACGGTTTTGTTTGGAAACATTTTTATTATAACTATTGTCCACGTTTTGTATATTTAACTATACTTAACATCGATTATATTGGTTCAAATTTTTACATTGGTTGTTTCTATCCATAACTCTCATTTAAGAATTATTTTGAAGCACTAATGATGGATATTTGTTTCAGCTGCAAATGGTAAATCATGCATTTAATCTGTCCATATTAAATTTTAATGATATGATGTTGAAAATATGGAGTGCAGATGTAAAGGTGTGAAATAGAATGAATCTGTCACTACTATGATATCGAAATTAATCATCATTTACATGGAAAGTTCTTGGTAATGAATTTAAACCAAGTGAAAAGGTGAGCGAGGAGAATCACTCTGACATGATTGCATGTTAATGAATTTGAATGAAAGTTTTATCAAATCATGCAGGAAACTCCATACTACTGAGGTGTAATGGGTTGTCTTCAGTGCTTGATGTGAATGGCACGTCTTTGACACACAGTATGTACTGATCACTGTCATCATGAGATGTTAACGTGTTCAACCTTTTTTATTGTCAGAAAATACAGTAGAATGAAACTCATTTTGTGAGAAGAGATGTGATGTTAATCAAATTTCAATCAAAGCTGTAGTTGACCAAACAAATCATTGGACAGTGCAATATGAATGTTTTTTTTCTCAGGCATGGCAGATTTAGTGATGAAGCGCAGACTAGGAATTATAAAAGACAGTGTGCTAGATCAGTCATGATTTTTTTTTGGGTCATATTTTGGATATTAATATTGCAGTTTCTGCATGAATGTGCAACAGAAGTGTGTAATTGCAAAATCTTAGTGATTTTTTTTTTTTTTTTTGGGGGGGGGGGGGAGGGGAGTATTTAAACTGCTACAAATCCATGCAATTTAGTTGGCATTACATAGAGAAATATTAAAGTCTGTGTGTGCATTCAGAAGAGCTAGGAATCATCAGAACCTGGGAGCCTTTGTCTGGCTGCCGTCAGTGAAGAACTTTTTGTGCATTAAACGTGTCAATCATTTCATCCTCGAATCAACCCAGTGAACAGTAGGAGGGAGGAGAGGAAACTATTGTCCTGTCTCTCTCCTCCAGCAATCAGAATGGGAATGAAAGCCAAACAGCAACCAGCGTTTCACTTTTCGAAGTTGATAACGAAGAAAAAAAGAATTATTGAGAAAAAAATAATGTTTCCAGCAGTATTGAATTGAGAGTTGGTGTAGGAAGGTACATGTACGTTGGATGGACCAGGGCGGTCTTTCATCAATTTAGTCAGCGCTGACAATTTCAGCAAAATCCTTGGTTTTGATTGGCTGGGATGCTCTGGTTGCTGACTGTTACTATGGTGATTGTCAGAGACTGACAACTTGTCAGCGCTGATAACTTTCATGAAACGGTACCCTGGAGCAGATCCAGGAATTCTGTAAAGCGGGGGCGCCTTTACAACATGAAAGGGAGGGGCACACGTGCCCCCTCATTTTTTCTTTTTATTTCTTTTGGTTTAATCAAAAAATAAAGAGGGGGCGCGTGCCCCGTGTGCCCCCCGGCCTGGATCTGCCACTGATGGACCATGTTGAATCAAACAACTGGAACTGTGGAAGGAAATTTTGTTTGTACATTGTAGATGTCATGAGAGGTAATAGTGTGTAGTTTGCATGAGTGCTGCTTTTAGCAGGCATCTCATCTGTCCTGATAGATGCGGTTCCATGACAACGCAGGTTTGTTTGCTGTTGGCCAGAGAAGTGGTGCTGAGAGCACCCAGCATGATACATGCACAACGGCGATCTTGTGGTATAGTGTACGTGTATCCAATGTTAGTGTGTTTCCAAGTGTGCAAGACTTATTAGTGGGCATGTCCAAACTCAATTTTTCTCTGTTTTTTCTTTTTAAGGGGGGGGGGGGCGGTTGAGAGGGATCTTTTTTATGCAGAGTGTCCATTTATACTTCATCTGTCATTCCCTTATAAATATCACCTTGAAATATGGTTTGTAAAAAGATAACAGTAATTTCCTCATCAAATGGTGAAAAATACTCTGCCTGTTGAAATACCAAGGAGTTTCATTTATGAAGCTGCAGGGTCAGAATATTAAAGTGTTATATACATCAATGTTTTGCTTTCACTTTTTTAATATCTTTCTGTGAGATAGAGATCTGTATTTCTCCCTTTTTTTTCCCCTTTTTTTGATTTGCATATCGGATGGCATACAACAGGAAGACAGACCAACTTGTCACTCATGAATATCAGAGAGCATTATGTGTGAATGCTTTTTCCCCATAAATGTGTTTATGTGCACGGGCAGAGCAATATCGCTCAATGAAAGTCAAAATGAGCACACCTTATTGACCTGGGGCAGAGGCTGTTAGTGCCTTACATCCCCGAGATGTTGTCACAGATCCCAAAGATTGCTCTGTAATTAAACTGTCAGTCTCGTGACATTTATTTCTCTATTTCTTCCTTCTTTTCTTTTTTTCTGTTATAGAAAATAATTGTTGGCTCAATTACTGACACTGCTCCTGATGGGTGCAGGGAAAATTGCTGCATCAATCATCACGCTGCATATTATGTGTACCTCTGTTTGGTGATGTCAGTGTGAGCACTCATCAAAAGTTGTATTTCTTGTCCCCTGCTCAAAATTTCATGCCCAAGATTCAAGGAAGCGCACAATGGCAGGAGTTGATGTGTACATCTAACTGCCTCACCTTTTTTTTTTTTTTTTTTTGGTTGTTGTTATGTAAAGAACAAGGAAAGTGTTCATTTTGTGTCCCCTCCCCCCCCCCCTCCCAAAAAAAAAGAGGAAATTGTGAAATGCTCTGACTTGGAAGTGATGAGTGGTACAGTGCTCATCGCTTAATCGGGAGGGGTCGGGAGACACGTTTTTCTCCCGTTTAAGTGGTGCTCCTGCTTAAGCGATGGCTGGTACTGGCCATGCAAACCACACAACATGAAGCCCAGTATGTGGGCATTACACTAAACCATGCACAGTTATTAAACCCAACGATAACCACAGCAACAATTACAGATGCGCTATGACACGCAGACGCAAAGTTGCAATAAGGAAAGACACAGCAGTCTCGTAATTTTGGAAAATGCATCATGTGAACATACCTCCATACATATGATCCACAAAATAACGCTTTTTAGAGTTCTAAGTACATAATCAGTCACGATGCCTATGACCCCATCAATGCAGAGAAAGAGGCAGCTATGCCAACTTCCAACACGCTGTCTAAAGTACATGCATGTTACGGCGACACTGATTGTAATGATTGTACAAACACATTTTTCTCACGTTCATACCCCCCTTGTTCTGCTGCCACACACGAACATACACACACTGCATGCATACTATGCGCAAACATGAAGAGTATGGGCCACATGCGGGAAAGGGAATTCTCCGTATCACACTGAAGGGGTGGTAAGCGAGTGTAAGTGCATGAGTAGAAGCTGACGACGCTTGATAGATGACCACCTCTGTGCTACGTCTTACTGCCCGACACTGATGCCATAATCTATCGGGAACTAGTTAGAAATTAACCCTTGTGGTGCAGAAATGACATCTGTGCAATTATTTCTAAGGATTGGCTTATTCTTTTTAGACATTAACTAGAGAGGGGCCGTCAAAGGCGGCAGACCCACGCCTTGTACAAAGTCGTACAAAGTCGGGGTAAACATAATGTGCATTCGGTCATCTACCAGAATTCGGTCACTTAATTGCCAGTGTGCTTTATCACCAGCCAGTGAGTTCTACCAAAGATCGTACACTGAAGTGTACGATCTTTGGTTCTACAGTCACATCACAAGCAAATCACATCATTTCACAACAGGAAAGTCCTTTAGTCTCCTCCAAAAATCCATCGAAAATCCCAAATTCTACCGTCAAAAGTGCAGAATCGGAACTTTTCCAAGCGCGCGCGAATTAAGTCCAGTTTTAAGAGTATTGTCTACGCGACGGGTCGCCGAAACAGCGCTAAAAATTGAGAAATACGCCGTTTTCTTGCGGGATATTTTGATTATAGCAAGCCAAGAGTGTGATGATATCAAAAGTCGTACGAGTGTACGATCTTTGATGGTATCCACAAAAGCGCAAAAGAAAAACAAAATGTACGTACCCCCTAGGCAATTACCCCTATGAAAGTATGATTAGTGTCCACAGGCATTATTCAATGCAAGGGTTGAATGCAAATGTCCACTGCACCAGTATTCGGTCACCAACGAGCGCCGCAACGTCCCCGATGCAATTTTGCACCGACAGTGTAGAGCGCGATGCATTTTCAGCGGCCTTGCACACGCATTGACATTGAGCGCGCATATCGTGCAGTGTGACTGCGACCGAGCAAATGCTCCTCCAACGAAAAAAACAATCAATGTTAATTTGAAAAATCATCAAAATACGGGCCAGTTTGTGACGACGGAGAACGAACTTTCATAAATCTAGAAGGACATAGTCCCTCAAATAGGCCTAAACGTAAATTTCGGAATTCTTACGAACATTTGAGCAGCGAAGTCGGATCGTTTGGGAGTTTATGTTTTCGTATGGAAGCGGAAAATCGCAAAGTGAGAAACGGGAAATTTTCGGAGTGGTCACTATACCATGGGGTCAAAACTTCAAGGTCACTCAGAATTTGCAAGGGTCAACCGATTATCACCAAAATCTAATCGATTCTTTCCTGCCATTATCCAAACAGCCCCTGAACATTTCGTGCAAATCCGTTTACCCGTTCTCTTGTTATCTTGTACACAAACAAACAAACAAACAAACAAACAAACAAACAAACAAAAAAAAACAAACAAACAAACAAACATACGGAACCCTTTACATAACCCCCTGCCGATTTTCCTCGGCATGGGTAATGAAGGACAATAGTAGTGTTTCAGCCAGATTTGTTCCAATAAAGCGGTTCACAGTTCCGATTAAGCGGTGGAAATAGCACATGAAAAATTTGTTACATCAAGTTTTGTTGCACTTAAGCGGGGTTCCCGCTGTAAAAGCAGTTCCCGATTAACGGGTGAGCACTGCACTAAGCATTCTTTTGATTAGATTAGGTAGGGATTGGAGTACCCGACTGCTCTGACCAGCAGATTGTACTGCACATGCCGGGGGCTCCCTCTGACTTATCGTGAAGAAAAACATCTTCTCTGTCCCAGAATATTTTTGTGGAGACATTGGAATGGAATCAAGTGATGCCTGTGTACGAGATTCGTCCATCCATAATCCAGGCTGCACATAATGTTGGATATTTTTTTTTTCCAGGAAATATCCACAGTGCTTTGAAAATGAGTGCTGCTGACAGGATTGCTGCAAAGAATGTGAATTGAGGGTAGAATGATAAAGAATGTGAACTGAGGTTAGAATGATAAAGAATGTGAACTGAGGTTAGAATGATAATGAATGATCCTCGTAGCAAGGTAGGAGGTCAATAGGCACATCACTTTGAGTCTTTAACCACAGTCTAGAGCCACAGAAGCTCCACTTTGCAGTTTGTGCTGTAGCTTCTTATTTTCATCTCTCTCTCTCTCTTTTTTTTTATTCATTGTTGTTTCCATATAGAGTAAAAAAAGAAAATGTAAAATCCCTTTGAGTCCTTTGTTGTTCATGATATAATTGTTTCTATTCCAGAATCTTTCAAAGCTTCTTGTGTATACACTTGATATGCACTTCATTCTTGAATTGACAACATATTTTAGAAATCTTAAGGCCCTGCTTCTCTTTCAAATTGACATATTTTTGTGCAGTTCTTTCTGATTATATAACAAATGTAATGAAAACCATAATATTTTTGATTGGGTGATGGTGTTGCATTGCATTGGGGCTTCTTCATGCAAGTGTTGGAAAGTTGATCAAATGTGCGTTGCATCACTAAGCTGTCATTATCTTTGGGCTTCTGCATGGTTGACTTCATGGGTTTATAGGTCAGAATAAGTGGAAAAAAGGTGGCTTCAATTTTTTTTTTGCTTGCCCAATTAGGTAATTCCAAACACTTGTCCCACTTTGATTTTTCACTTGCCCTGGGAAATCGGGCAAGTGCTTATTTAGCACCTTGTTAAATTTCAGCTTACACTTCCAAAGTGTTCAGCACGCAAGTCTGAGTTAAAGGGATGGTATAGTATTGGTTGAGGTTAGGATTCAGTTTACAACTTTTCGCAAGATACTTAGAAACCACTTTATGAAATTATGTTAAAGAGCATGCAGTCCTAAGAGGAATTCAAACTTTATTTGATGAAAATCGGTTTTGAAATGGCTGAGATAACCAAAATCAAATAAAGCAAAGCAATCCTAATAAAAGATGGGTCCCATCTTTTAATTGAGATTGCTTTGATTGGGCTGTCCCGGCCATTTCAAAACCGTTTTTTCATCAAATAAACTTTGAATTCCTTTTAGAATTATATGCTATTTCATATTTCATAACCGGTTTCTCATTATTAAAAAAAAAAGTCATCATAAAAAAGCATTGGAAACCTGAAGCCCATCTCAACTGAAACTGTATCATCCCTTTAAACATTGTCTCAACAATGCTTAACCTATTAGGCACCAGGCTTGGATTGTGTGCCACTACCAACAGAAAGAACACATACATTTCTCTCTGTTATTGGATATTAAAGTGCAGAGAAGGGTGATACAGGTCTGGTATTTAACAATTCAAAAATCACAAAAATTTCAACACACCCACAACCCACATATACACACATGCTCGCATTGGCAGATAGGCCTATGTCAACCAACTTTAATGTGTGTGTTTGTTTTTTTTTGCAGTACAGGTGTACTAGTATTTTACCCTTTTTTTTTTTCTTTTGCCAAATATACTGCAGGTTTTATGGAAAATACTGTTTTTCCCTAATTGTACAGTATGTCCCAAAAAAATTACAATCGGATTTTTGCATTGATAACACTCAATATGATTAAACCATCTAAATGCTACTACAGGGTCTTAAAATATAACATCTTAGCTCTATTTTGCAAAAAAAAAACAACAACAAACATTCAATTTGGTTAAGCGGTCCCAGAGAAATGTGGATTGTAAAGCATGTCATGAGTCTGATTCTTCCAAGTTTAGCACTTGGATGCTCTTGGAACTGCATATTAATGTGTAAACACAATAGACAGAACTTGGAGGGAAGGGATTCCTGATATGCTCTACAAAAATCCTCATTTCTCTTTAACCACTGAAGCAAATTGAATGGGTTTTTCTGTAAGATGTGGGCAATGAGTCATAGTTTCATACCCTGAAATTGTGTTTGGATTGATTCACTATTTTTAAAGTTATCATTGCAGAGTGTACCGTTGTAATTTTTTTGGGGGGACATACGGTATTACTACACGTGTCTATTGCAAGACAGGCAAAAATACTGTTTATTTGGGTGTTCTTTTTTTACCAGAAATACACCTTTTTAGCCCTCAGAACCCCACAATGTTGTTTACAAGGTTTTGATCCCTGCAAGGGTGGCTGTGGGCAGTTTGGATGCTAATGACTCACAAAATGTCATTATTCAGTCACTTATGGCCAAGATGACCAGTACAATTATTTAAAAGTAACGTTGTGATATCTTATATCATCTATGGCACTTTTGTATTTTCCAAGCTGCAGCTTAGTACACAATGTCTTTTCTAGATTTTCTGGTTAGTGCTGATAAAAAAAAGCATGGCCTACCTGTGAGTCGCTGTTGTACAGTGCCACATATTTACATGCAGGTGTTCTTAATACCTTTCTGTATGATTTCCAGTTACTAATACGTTTACGAGTATTTATATGCATTGTATGAGTGTGTGTGTGTGTGTGTGTGTGTGTGTGTGTGTCAGTGTGTGTGTGTTAGCACGTAGGTCATAATGGCAGGTTCATTATGTTTGATGACTGCCTACAGTTGTACAACTACGTACATGTCAACTACTAGTACAAACACTATGATTCAGGCGGGACTGCTGGAAATTGTGCTGTTAACAAATGGATCAGTTTTGCAGAAGAACTATGCCGTGGATGGGTGAATTGCATGGAGTATGAAATGAATAGGACGAAAGTAATGAAGTATTAGCAAACAATTTGATTCACAAATTGACAAATTATGCCATTGATAAATTCACTGCAAAGTGATGTTAGAAATCTAAGACAAGGGCATAGTGCCTCTTCTTGATCTCTTCCTGATCTTCATGTATTTGGCACATTTATTTTTATTATTATATTATGGTTATTAGCGTAAGTATAATTGATAGTAGGCCTAACAGTTTTACCACTTGAAGTGTAGATGTGCAAACTCCATCTGGGACAAAATGGCTTCAAGTTTAAATAAAGATAAATCAAACCCTAGTGAAGTTTGGGGGGCATTTCATGAAGCATTTTGTCTGACAAAGTTGTCGGACAAAGTTGTCGGACAAATTTGCGCTCAGCCAATCAGATGCAGGGATTTCAGTAGCTTGTAACAGTTTGTCAGAAAAATATCCGACTAAACTGCTTCATGAAATGCCCCCCAGAGTGTCATTTTCTAGCTAAAACGCGGGTCAGAAATGTTCAGTAGTAATATGACTTTGTGGGAAGAAAAGGAGTTGCATGAAATAAAAGGGAAAGGTCAAGCCTCTAACTCAAAGTTTGCTCAATTTTGGCTATTAAAGATATCATATAGTTGTTGCTGCTTCAGCTAAGAAAGTAATTTTGGAATGCGATGTGGTATTGATTTACACATTAACCTACTGAAGACGAGTCCCGAGTATACTCTAGGGCAAGAGTCTACAGGAAATGCGTGTTGTAGCAAAATCGGTCCCTCCTCAACAGGTTAATAATAAATGGGTGAATATTTCCTTCGTGCAAAAGAGGCCAGAATCTAGCCGTCAATGACAAAAGGTCAAGATTGTGCAGCTTCTTCTTGCTGTGAATAAAAGGTCTAACTAATGTGACCAGGAGCAATTAGATATTATTATGAAAAGAGATGGGGGTATGCAAGTGTATCACGTGACTGCACACTGGCAATTGAATTGCTATAGTCTGTAAACACCATAAAAAATTAAGAAACAAAATGGTAAATACTCCCAGCTAACATGATTTGCCACTTGCATACCTATGCTATTACTGTCTGTCTGTCTGTCTGTCTGTTTCTCTACATCAGAAGTGCATGGCGTGGTATTGGTAGGTATGGGCCTCATAGAATAGACATGTGAGGGTAGTATTAAATGTAATGGCTTGGTGCTGCATTCTTTCATGTGCTTGAACATAATACAAGTATCTCGAGTTTCAGTGTGTGCAACCCAAATCCTCACTACGGTATATTATTTCTTTCATGGAAGCGTGTCTTCTCCTTGTTTTTGTTTAAAGTCCTTTTTTTTTTCTTGTCCATAATAATAGGTAAGATGAGATTCTAGCTGAGTTTGTGCACTCTTCGCTTTAATAACAATAAAACATACACACACACACACACACACACACACACACACACACACACACACACACAAATGAAGTGTGCATCTCTTTTCCTGGTATATGGGCTGCTATCCCACACCCATACCTTTTGTCTGTAATAGCCAGTAGGTATGGTGAGTGTGTGCATGTCTAAGACCAGTGGATAAATCTGCAATCTGTGATGCAGAATTATTTCCAGTTTAATTTTGGCACAGAAGAAGAAACAAAGTGTTATGTTCCATTCATTTAGCCCGGAAATGAATTATCTCACTCTTTATGCATTTGATACATAGTTTGCTTTTTATAAAAGTCGTTAGATATACATTATGTAGCTTGCATTGTTTGTTTTTGAAGCGTAAAAAATTGAGTGAGAAAAAAAATTATTCAAATAACAACTTTGCCTACTTTTAAAAAGAAATGTATCATGCAATGTGTATGCAGTTGAGGTTAGACAGGAACATTTTGTGGAAGAGGAAAGTGAATACAATGTTACCTTTAAAGTGCCGGTTAAAAAAAAAAAAGAGGAAAGACTCGTATTGTATAATGTGATAGTGGTATTTTACAATTTGTTATCGTTATCATTATTATTATTATTATTATTATTATTATCATCATTGTTATTATTATTATTATCATTATTGTTATTATTATTATCATTATTGTTATTATTATTATTATTATTATTATTATTAGTAGTAGTAGTAGTAGTATTATTGTTATTATTATTATTATTATTATTATTATTATTATTATTATTATTATTATTATTATTATTATTATTATTATTATTATTATCATTATTATTATCATTATTATTATTATTATTATTATTATTATCATTTAGGATGGAAGACAAAAGGCATTCGATCTGCATGAATTCAGAATGGCTGCCAAGAAATGATGAGTGCAAATTATCCTTGGTACTGGTAGCCCACTAATAAGTGGAAGCAATGTATAATTTGACGTTATAATTGATATGCATACCTCAATATGTGAAGTATTTTGTTTTTTCACCCATCTCATGTTGTCTTTGTCCTGCAGTCCACTGGACAAGGACGAACCTTCGATCATGCCCCTCATCAACGCCGGCTTCAACCGCCGCTACGCCGAGAATGCCAACACGGGAGCCTGCCTCAACGAGCTGCTGCAGATAGAGTTTGGAGAGTTCCGATCACAGTTCAAACTCAGGTGAGACGGTTGCTGGGATACTCTGCTTTGCTGCCTCCAGGGATGCGGTCCCGCTGATAGGAGCACAATAACATTCAGAGTGACCCTTTAGATCTACATATCTCACATAGATCTACATATCTCACATTTTGCTATGCATATTAAAGATAGCAGAGCAAAAAAACGAAAGACTGTATCGTATTACTTCTTGAGATGCTGTTTTGGGTATAAAGAAAATCTTTGCCTCCATTATGGAAAAAAAAACACCAAACAAACCAAAAGATTTGAATGGATGAATTTTTAAAAGAGAAATATCAGCATGATGAGTCTCATCAGAAAATTGTACATTTTGGACTTGTTTAGTATGTAGAAATATTCATCTCCAATATCCATAAAAAATCTCATGTAAAAAAAACCCCAAAACACACACATATCCAATTTCTGTACAAATAATGTGTAGAAAAAAAATATAGTGCATTTCTAGTTCTCATTCTCGGACAAATCATGTGTAGAAAAAAATAACCCAATTTCCACACAGATTCTGATGGCAAGTTATTTCCCCAACACTTTACAAACTATGCTTTTTTTCTGTCTCATATATCTTCTTTTTTTTTGTGGGGGGGGGGGGATGGTTGAGATGGGGTGGGGGAAACAAATGAATGTTATGGTGGAATAATAAGTCGGTGGTATGCTTATTCATCTCGTTCAAATGTCGGCCAAATGACAAAGAAGCTAATGAACTGTCAACTTACAATGCATACCAACATGCACGTCTATGTTTTGATCGGTTAACGGCTAGTGTCAATGTCAAGATGATGATACGCACCTGTTCCAATGTCCATAATGAACTCTGCTTTGCATCCAGTGGGGGTGATAATGAGAGTGGTTCATTTAATGGACTTTCAGGTTATTGAATGAGGCCCTCGAGGGTTGTGAATGTAAAGACAAAAGTTCTTTCATATTCTATTAATACAGTAACTGTGCTCTCCCCATGATTTTGTTTTTTCTTCTGTGTTGTTATTCGGCTGTACGTGTTTGTGCATTGATTTTTGTTTCTCCTTTTTTTTTAGATGTATTAAACATCATTTATAGCCTTAAGTTTACATACAGGGGACAAAATATATGGCATAGAAGACAACATCTATCAATCAGACATGTACCTCTTTCACCTCATTTCATATCTATTATTCATATGGTATAAAGTATGGAAGAAAGTTTGAAGTCAATGGGTACTTGAAGGTGGAAATAGGATTTAGTCTGTCCAATGCTTCAGTGACATGTTGGTTGGTATCTTTATGATATCCATAATATTGTTCTCTTTAGCCCCGTCCTAGCAGGCCACAAAATGCAGGGTAGCCTCAGGGTAGCCTCTGGCGAAGATTGTTCCCAGGGGAAGATTGTGTCTGTTAAGACGCAACACAGTGGAGAGCCTTGGGGGTAGCCATGGGGTAGCCTCCTGCGAAATCTTACCCTGCGATCAACCAGGGTAGATGCGGGGTAGCCTGCGGCGATTCACCTGAGGCTACCCCGCGATGGTGTCTGTTAAGACACTTGCGGGGTGAATCTTTCCTGGAGGTGTCATGTGACCAGCGCTACAGTCAGGTGACCAGCGCTGCTGCCAGGTGACCAGCGCTGCTGCTGTCATATGTAGTCAAATAATATGCTTGGCTGTTTATTTATCAATTTTTGTATTATAGATCCTGCCCAAACCAATGTGAATGACTTTGTGCTTGCTTTTCGCAGAGCCACCAACTCATTATTCGCCGCACTGGAGAGCAGTTCGGAAGCCATCCAAATCACGAGCGAGAACCGCACCATCCAGTACATGAACCCCGCCTACGAGCGGCTGTCAGGTTACACCAGTGAGGAAGTCCTTGGCCAAGAGATGGAGGACATGCCCAGGTGCGACAAAAACAAACCAGAGCTCGTCGACGGCATCTACTCACAACTGAAGAAGGCAAAGGTTTGTGCCACCACCACCCCCCCCTCCACACACCTCTTTTAGAGTTAAAAACATAGTTCCCAAAAAGGCTCAAAATTCATCTTCTACGGTTTGAAATATGCTTGCAATATATCGAAAGGCTCTATCCAAGAAACTTGTCTGACTGATGTGATTTTGTCAGGATAGTGAGTCATTTTGGAGTATTTTGAGATCAAAAGCATGAAATAATAAAAGTCAGTATTGAAGCTTTGATACACTAGTGTCTTGCTCCAAAACAGAAGGTTGCCATGATTTGATATTGTCTAAAGCTGCTCCAGAAAGTGGGAAGCTATTTTCATTGGCTACGCCATATATGGTTTTTGGCGAGTGTAATATTTCATGAATTTGGATTCTAGACAGTTTTTATACCCCCGCAAAACGAAGTTTGAAGGGGGTATATAGGAATCAGCGGACGGTCGGGCGGTCGGTCGGGCGGTCGGGCGGTCGGTCCGTTGCAAATCTTGCGTCGCGAACTACTTCCTCAGTTTTCAACCGATTCCCATAAAACTTGGCACAGATGTGTGCCTTGGGTTGTAGATGTGCAAGACGTATTTTTCGACAGTACCCAAAAGTACGTTGCCATGGTAACGGCATATTATGGGCAAAAATGGGTACAAATCTTGCGTCGCGAACTCCTCCCACAGTTTTTGATCAATTTTTATGAAATTAGGTACAGATGTTCATCTGAATATGTTAATGTGCAAGACACATATTTCCGCAGTGGCAAAAAGTGCGTTGCCATGGTAACGGCATGTTATTGGTAAAATATAGGGCAAAATGCTTCATGGCAAAACTGCTTCATCAGTGTTCTTCCAATTCTCATGGAATTCATATTGAATGTTTGTCTTAGGATATAGGTCAGCATGACACATTTCTTGACAGTGACAAAAAGTATGTTGCCATGGTAACAGCTCACATATTATGAGCCAAAATGATGGAAAATTTTGTGTTGCAAACTACTTCCTCAGTTTTTGCCCAATTTCCATGAAACTTGGTACAGATGTGTGCCTTTGGTTGTAGATGTGCAAGACGCATTTTTTGACAGTACCCGAAAGTACGTTGCCATGGTAACGGCATATTAATGGCAGAAGATCAAGGAAAGATCTTGCGGATTTAACTACTTCCTCAGTTTTTTGACCAAAGCTTATGAAATGTGGCACACACCTTGATCTTGGTGGGAAGATGTGGAAGACATATTTTTCGGACGTGTCGGAAGCTGCGTTGCCATGGTAACGGCATATAAATGGCAGAAGATCAAGGAAAGATCTTGCGGATTGAACTACTTCCTTTGTATTCGACTGAAGCTCACGAAATGTGGCACACACATTGGTCTTGGTGGGAAGATGTGCAAGACATATTTTTTGGACGTGTCGGAAGCTGCGTTGCCATGGTAACGGCATATTAATGGCAGAAGATCAAGGAAAGATCTTGTGGATTGAACTACTTCCTCAGTTTTTGACAAAAGCTTATGAAATGTGGCACACACAATAGTCTTGGTGGGAAGATGTGCAAGACATATTTTTCGGACGTGTCGGAAGCTGCGTTGTCATGGTTACGGCATTTAAATGGCAGAAGATCAAGGAAAGATCATTCCTTGGGTAAGACTGTCGTCACGGGGCGGGGGTATTAATCACCTTAAGTGATATTTCTAGTTTAATCTAGGTTAAATTTGCTGTAAAAAGGACCACATTGACTGAATGACGAAGAGGTAATATCTCTTGTCAAGAGAAAAGTTAGTGATTTCCCACCCTTGAGATGTGTTTTTGTCAGAAAATAAAAATGAATTTGAATTTAATTTAATGGAATTGAAAGGAGATGATATAAAAGGCAATTGTAATGTGGGAGGCAGTATTTCTACCATGTTGTTAATTTCATCACAAATATTGTTTGACTCAGAAAATTTGCAAGAAATATCAACTTGCCTGCAGCTTCTTCTCTAGGAAAGGCAGAATATGTTGAGAAGATCGAGGATGTGAGATTTTTACACACTTTACTGATTAAGAATGATAGAAGGTGTGTACTGTCATGAAGCATGGTGTTGGAGTTGCAAAATCCCTGAGTATATCAAAGTGCAAGAAGACGACACACCATCACGCCACATCTTACTGTGTGTCAAAGAGGCGTGATATATTTTTCCGCTATTTTGTTTTTCCAGGTCATCTCAGAGTGACTTTTACATGACATTAGAGCTGATTGGGTCTCATTGTTGTGCATTTCGCCCCAGGCTACAGCCACGACAATTTGCTAATTGCAAATGCCAGAGAAAAAAATGATTCAGCCAGATCTAATGATAAGTGATAAAATGCTTTTGAAGGAGAACATATCCATGATTGCAGGTTGTATTGTCAACAAGTGTGGGAGGACTTGGCGATTGATAAAACGTTCACCATTCTGCTTCACTCACCAAAGAAATATACAGTGAATACAGAAAAATACATGCACACCCACATAAAATGTACTTACATGTATACACATATGTACAGTTACAAACACACACGTGCGCTCTCATGCACACACACACACACACACACACACACACACACACACACACACACACATACAGTCATGTGCAAGGGCAAGCACACAAACACAACACAATTGGATGTAATGAACATCTACGGCTGATCTTATCTGTTTCTTTGTTCTCGATTTTGAGCTGTTCCCGATGCCAGATTATGGGTGATTATGCCATTCCTTGCACTAATCACTTGCCTTTTACCCCTTCAGAAGAGAGTAAATGAGCAGAGCAGGTTGCCCCCTGTTTCTTGAGAGCACAACATGCCAAATTACCTCTCCTAGTTTCTCTCATTGGCACAAATTACAATGGTGCCATTTTTTTTCTAGCATTGGGGGGCGAGAGAAAGTGTGTCAGTGGACGATTCTGAGTGTTCATGTAATACTTTGTAGTGAGGCAAGGTCATATATGATGATCGGAATTATGAGGGGATGACTGCTCGAATGGCTAAGGGTTCCCATGCTAATAGTTTGTTTCTCCGTTGGGGTGGGGGAGGGGTAGGGCCTTGAGCAAAGCCAGAAATCCACAGCCGCAGCTTAGCATGACTGACGTCAGCTGCTGTTGTTATCTGCCTGGACGTACCAGGCAGGAGTAGTACAGGCGTGGGTGGCAGTCGGAAAACGGTTGCTCTCCGAGCGTGACATGGCGACGTATTTCGGTGGAAGTGCGTACTTGAGTCGGCAGCGATGAATAATTTATCGCAAATTTATAATCACGGGAATTTTTCGTGGTAAATGCCAGTGACTAGCATTTACCTCTGTAATTTATGTGTCAGCTCCCTTGATGGTGACTGTATATGATTTCCAATTTATTTACAAGATAAAAGCAGTCGGCATGCTATTGTGACTGAGGAGCAGATGGCTACAATTACCGTAGTCGATCATAGTTTATACACACGTAATTCACTACTGTGCACAGTAAAGTTGATTTAGCACCATTTAATCTATGGAAGTGCCTATGATTCTGGCGTGATTGAACAGTATTTAAGGAATATAGGTGTTTTTTCAACTGCTGCAGGTGCACAAAATGATGATACATGAAATTTCAATGTATGACAACCCTAGATTCGATACCTTTCGAGTCAAGGAACTTTATTTCTTCCTGACTTAATGTGAAATCGTGCAGCAGTGGTTATCCCACATAAAAAGAGCAATGATGACGATGATAATAGTATTATTAATAATAATCATAATAATAATGACGATGATAATGATAATGGTAATGATAATATTAATGATGATAATAATAATGATAATGATGATAATGATAATGATAATGACAATGATTATGATAATGATGATAATGATAATAATAATGATAATGATAATAACAATAATGATAATGATAATGATAATAACAATAATGATAATGATAATGATAATAATAATGATGATAATAGTAGTAATGATAGTAATGATAATGATGATAATGATAATAATAATGATAATAACTATTTCTTATTGAACACTTTCACAGGGGCCTGCAAAGCGCTGTACAATTTACATACAACATTCATATGTTATAAAGACAACATAATTAAAATTCAAACAGTTTAGTCTTAAGTTACCTTGTAAACATTTCTTCTGAAACACATAGGCGGAGTTGTTTTGGTAGAGTATTCCAGACGACAGATCCAGCATATGCGTTCGAATGCTTTGGTTTTTGTTTGTGGGATTTGTAGGATTGTTTCTTCATTTTGTGACCAAAGTTGATATCTGGAGATTATACATGTAGGAGTGGTTATTAGGTGGGATAGGTATTGACAAGCAGTATTCATAATGCACTTGTGAACAAGAAAGGCTAGTATGTAATCCATGTATACGCTCTTTGATGGGGAACCAGTGTAACTCCCTTAGTACAGGAGCGCTAGAAGATCTACTCTGTATACCAAGCACTGGGCGAGCTGCTCGACTTTTTGGAGTCTTTTCATATCGCTGACATTCATATTTGCCAGCATTCACAATGCTTTACTGAATTGAAAATAAAACAAAACAAAACAGCAGATCTGTGAAGATGATTTTATAGAATAACACAGATTCCCAATTATTTCACTGCTATTCAATATTCATAAACAGATACTAACATGGATGAAAGCCATAGTCCCGTACACCATCACATCGGGTAGCCATTCGAGAAATGCGCATTTTACGCTCTATGTACGCTTCATATCCAATCTCCCTGAAAACTCAAGAGTCTGTTTTCTCTCGCCCTGTGACTTGCAAGATGTGTGTGACAATTGTTGTCTCTGTGTATATGTTCTTTTTTGTCAGCTATGTCCATTTCTCTCCCCCCTTGTTTTTTCTCTGTTTTTTCTCTCTTTTTTGTAATTGTCTTTGTCTCTATTCTTTGTCAGTTATGTCAATTTCTCCCCCTTTTTGCTTGAATTTAGGCAGACAGATGCACGTATGTTGGCCAAGTAGTACACTTTTGTTTTGGAGCATTTGAGCCTTTGTCCTATCAACAGATGACAATATGAGTGTGATGAGTATATGTTCTGTGTAAACAAGATTAGGATATTTTCTGTACACTGCTCTCCAGGAATAAGATTTAGGAATGACATGTATACTCAGCTCTGGGAATAAGATTTAGGAATGACGTGTATACTCAGCTCTGATAATAAAATAGCTATTTCACTGATGGAGTGCTGTTAATCTTTCTATTTCTGTGACTTCTCATTGATCAAGTGTGAAGGCAACTCATGCATGCATAATTACCTCCACCAAGGGAGGAGGTTATGTTTTCATCGGCATTGGTTTGTTGGTTTGTTTGTTAGTTTGTTTGTCGGTGTGCAAATAACTCAAAAAGTTGTGCACGGATTTGAATGAAACTTGCAGGAAAGGTTGAGAATGACACAAGGAACAGATGATTAGATTTTGGTAGTGATCTGGAAATTTTTATGGATTTCATGAAAGATTTTCGATATTTTGGCAGGTAGGGTCAATGAACTTGGGAGTTCAGCACATTTTTTAGGTTTTCATACGCGCACTAAAGTGCGTGCTCTAGTTATTGCTAGGGCGAGGTGCGCTGTGCAGCTGAGGGTTTATGACGTAAGAAAGGCTTCTATATTGGGAAATCGGATGATTTTTCAGGATGCATACGTATGGGGTGGAAATCGCTGATCTCTATGGAAGAGCAAGATCATCGATGGAAAGTACTGTAACTGTTTGGCGGAGGTCTGCGCTCTCAGAGTGCTTTTCTTGTTGCCAATATTTCTCATTTAAGAAAGAAACTTGTAGCCTTCCTCCATTTTACACAAGCAAGTTTGTTGCAGAGATTAAAAAAGAAAATCTAAGTGTCATGTATTTTTACTGGTAAACAAAGTATCTTCTGCCGTGTGTGTGTGTGTGTGTGTGTGTTTGTTTAGGTGTGTTTAAGGCTATCACTAAGCTATGAATCTGTCAATCAAACAGTGGAAGTGCAAATGCAAGATAGGCTAAAAAACAACTTTTGTATGTTATTCACAATTAATGATTCAAGTGCCTCTCTGAAGAGGATGTTGATGTATTATTCATCAACATTTTGAGAAAGCATCTCATCTTTTTAAGATCGAATCTTCATCATGCATGATCTTCTAGAATGTTTAACATACACACAAAAGGTTAAAAAACAAACAAACTCAACAGCATGAAGTCAGTATTGCATGAATATAAGAACAAAGCAAGGGAGTACATTGTAGTATTCATATCATTTGTTCTGTTTGAAGACTTTATGCTTTTGACTTTGTACATAGTGCTATTTTTCTAGGTCTTCAGAGTTTCTTGAAAGCATTTGTAGATTCCAGTAAATGAAATTATAGAAATCATGATTTCAAGCATTATTAACAAGAGACTCTATTTTATGGAAATCATAATTTTAAACATTATTTACATTTTATGGAAAAATGGAAAAAAAAGGGTTGTACCTCAAATGTCATCTAATACAGATATGAAAGGAGTGCAATTTGTGCTTTACCGTAACTGTGACTGTGTGCAGACAAAATAATAAGTAAGAATACTACACAATTTCAGATGCATTATATGTAGCTTGTCACAAAAGACCAAAGAAAATGTAAAGCTCAGTTATGGTGATTGACAAGTCTGTCTCTCATTCAACTGCCATTTGTGAAAGACACAAAGCCTGTCATGTGGTTGGCATACTGCCAGATTTATTGACAGTCTACTGCTCTTCAATGAACCATACGGTACAAAGAGGAATAGCCTGTCTGGAGAAAAGTGAGATTGAAAAGGCTGTGGACAGATTGACAGAGACATAAATACCCTCTGGAAGGAAAGAAGGAAGGGTGATAATGAGATAGAGAGAAGGGAGAACTCTCACCACAGAGATATATCTTGAATATAAAAGAAATGTTAACAATAGCGCTGTGTTTGTCTAAGAGTGAGAGCAAAAGATGGGGGAGGGGTCAGAGAAAGGAGGTTCTGATGAAAAGCGAAAAGTGAAAAAATGCGAAACACGATACTGTACTTTCATTGTATACAGACTGTCCATTGTTATACCTTGTTCTTAAATATCACCAGGGTAAGGTTTCATATGTTGGTTTTATTTTGGTTTGTTTGTTTGTTTTTTTTTTTTTTGGCAATCCTCATTAATAGATTTATTTGTACAATGAGGTTGTCTGAATCATCTTTTTAAATTCTTTTTCCTTTGTGTCTCAGCCAATCTTGGCCAGAAAGTTTCAAGAAAAAAGAACTCCTGTAATATCAAGCTTGTTTGTTTTTGTTTTTGTTTTTTTTTTCTTTCTCTGCAGTCCTGGGAGGGTATGCTGTACTCTAAGAAGAGAAATGGAGAGAGCATTCCACAAATGGTACACATCACACCTGTCATAGGCTATGGAGGGTAAGTCTCTTCCATAAGATGTATTATGATATACATATAATATATCTATGAATAATGTGCGATGAAGGGCATGTACCATGTACATGCTGAAAGCTCGGAGGCCATTAAACCTGTTGAAATCTATAGCTATGCCTACCGCTCTTTTCGATTTCTCATTTACATACATACACTGTATAAGTGGTTATTTTCATGTACAGATATTTCCGCAGACGAGCAGGTCACGGACATTTTTGCGAGATGTTGTTTTCGCGAATTGACTCTTCATGAGGCTATTGTAAGTGCACTATTAGTCTAGCGCATGACGACATTTTTGTGTAGGAATAGATTCGTGGTCCAACAGGTCATTCACGAAATTCGAAAAAATGTAACCCTTGCGAAAATAACAGTTTATACAGTATATATATATATATATTCTTTTTTTTCTTGTGCAGTCTTCTTGTAACAATGAATCAGCATACACGTTTCATTTCTTTTTTGTATCCTGTGCTCTTTCAATTGAACTGCTTGTGTTACTATTTGAAGCTGTTTGATTTTCTGTCATTACTATCATTTTTTTTTTTTACACAAATATTGATCCAAGGAAACTACATGTATGTGCCAAGTGTTTTATTTTTGATAAAAAATTGATGAAACATATGAACAAGTGTGATATCATTAAGATATTTCCAGCTCATGTGACTCTGTCTCCCACATTTTGGTTCAGGCAGAATTAAAGAAGGTGATGAATTATATGAAGATTTGTAGTTGTACCTGTTATCAGGAACAATCGGGGTACATTAGACCAAGGTGATGATTATGTTATCTTTTTTGCTATCTTACAATATGAATGCAAAGAAGGAGATCCTCCTTGATAAGGAGGTTGTAAATGTATTAAGGGGTTGGGGGGGGGGGGGGGGGGGAGGGGTGGTGGCGTGGGGGGGGGGGGGGGGGGGGGGGGCTGGGTGGAGAGGATTGCCCAGATGCCCATGTATCCTGGCTCACTGAAACAGAATGAAGTGAAATACTCATGAAATTAGCATATTGTGACATTTTGGGAACATTGCGTGAATATCAAGTGTCACGATTTCTGTGCAGCGAGGCAGCTCCTTGTTACCATGGGAAGGGAATTTTGTTCATTTCTCACTGTCATGAATCAAAACGCAATCATGAGGGTATGGTTGAGACACCTGTCGACTCGATGTGCCGTATATGGACATCTTGTAGTGAGATAAACTCTGTATCGATGTCATACAATGGAAGTGTACTTAACAAGTTGAATCCATTATTTGCCACCAGATAAAGTTTTTAGCTTAAATGAACAAGTAAAGGGTGTGCAGTCCATGTTAAAGGGACTGTACAGTACCGGTTGAGGTGGGAATTCATGTTTTGAACATTCCTAAGTGAGATAATGAGAAACCTCTTACAAAATATGAAAGAGCATGTAATTTTAAGAAGGATTCAACGTTTATTCGATGAAAATTGGTTTTCAAATGGCTGAGATATCCAAAAAAGTGAAAATAATAAAAGGCGACAGGCCACACCTTTTATTAGGATCTCTTTGTTTCACCTTGTTTTTGGATATCTCAGCCATTTCAAAACCGATTTTCATCAAATAAACTTTTGATACCCCTTAGAATTGCATGCTCTTTGACATCTCACAGAGTGGTTTCTGGATATCTCGCAAAACGTTAAAAGCTAAATCCTTACCGCGACCAGAACTGTACACACCCTTTAATTGTTCTGTTGGCAAATTTCTAAGTGTCACGGTCAGACCACCTCCTCTTGGAGCTAGCTGCTATGGGTGCCTGGATAATCAAAAGTTCAATTGCTTTTACTAAGAACATTCATTTTGCAGATAAAACTTTCATAAAACCATTACTAAAGTTTGAGAGAATTCTTGTTGCACACAATTGCAAACAAGACAGATTTTTCAGAAACTTCACTGTGTCTTTGAAGAGCCCACAGTGACATGGGTAAAAGTTCCCATGGGATATGTAGTATGGGATTGAAGATTCCTTTATATACAGTTAAATAGGGATACATTTTCAGCTGCTGTTAAAAGTTCATGGATCCCTTAGGAACCCTTTCCATCTCCGCCATGTGTGAAAGCCTAACTGTGTGACAGAGAATATTGAGAAATGAGTATCCGATTCACCTGCCTTTTGAAAAGCCAGTTTTCTTCTTCATCATCCTTCCAGCCCATTTCTGTGCAAACTGTATTGACATAATTTAATTTCACCCCTTATGACTTCAGTCTGATATCATTTGTGACCGTGCATCACAAAACGAACAAAAAGTCGCACCCCTTCATTTTACGTGAGGACTCAAAACAGGTGAAACGGGTCAACTAAGTCAATATTGAGTTTTTCATATTTTCTGAAAGAGCTACCCTTCTTCTACATTATTCTTAAGTTTGGGATCATAAAATGAATGGGAAAGTGCATTTTCAGCAGTTTTTCTACAACTCTTTTTTTGTAGAGTAGTGAGATCAGGCGTGTCTTAGAATCCCCTTTTCATTTCTTGATAACCCTTTGCACACTCTTCACTTTCAAGTCTGATAAACTTTTGAAGGGATAAGGCTATTGCTTTGAAAGTTGGCATTAATCATTGTCAGAATTTGTTAATACAGCATGCTCAATTTAAGCTAAATCTGATAATGCCTTCATTGTTGTTGCCCCAGTTGTTTACATCCTGTTTTTTGTCCCATTCTTCGCTCAGCTAGCACGGTTTGTTAAAGATTAAACGCTTGAATAGACAGATAGACCCGACACTTCAGAGCCTCTTTTCTCGGTTCACACTTTTCCAGAGTGCGTGCTTTCTTTCCAATATTTAGATAGTTTAGGAGAGTCCATTTCAATTTAGCTATACATCATTTTAAAGCTTAGAGTCTGCTCTTTCAGAATCTGCCCTTAACTAAAAATCCATGTCTGGCGACTTTTTGTTTGTTTTGTGATGCAGGGTCACATTTTGTCATTGATATTCTCCCCCCCCCCCCCTTCAAATAGCATTAGCATTTACGTGATAGAAACCCCCCAAATATATGACTCTGTTCATGAACAATACTTGTAGCCAACTCTTCTGGCTTTACATAAAAAGTCACCAATGAAGATTGACAATACTCCAGTAAGATCCTGCATGTACTTGAATTGGGCATTACACTTCGTGGGATGCAAGATTCCATTATGAGTAACACCTTATGTGGTTGGCGCCATCAGTATTCATTGAATTTTGAATTGCAAAGTTGAGTTTCAAGCAAGAGTACTGAGGATTTGGGGCTTTGTCCAGTTCTAAGTCACATTCATGCACTTGTGAATGATTATATCCCAATAACATGATATGTTTGGATTTCATAAAAAACCCTACTTTGTGTCTGTGCTGTGATTTTGTTCTGCAAAAAGTCTTGTTTCACCGATCTGTCCGCACATATTTAATCACCAGGAAAGTGCGCCATCACGTCTTCAACAAACGGAGTCCCCAGCAGACCACGAACGGCCCCAGCGTCTTCAACCAGGAGTTGCAGCACACCGTGGACAAAATGGCACAGGAATTCTCAAACGGTAAGCCCCCGGCCAGTGGCCCCTCGTGGTGTGCTCGCCATTGCCATGGTAACTGAAAATAAACTTGCCGCTTGACTGCAATCCAGTATTTGAGCCCATCTATAAGCAGATTTTGCTTGAGACGAGAATGCAAATTCGGGAGAGGTAATCGGATTGTTTCCTTGTTTGTTTGTTTTTCCATGAAGTCAAGAGGCAATTGAGAATTATATGTGTGCTGGCCTGAAAGTATTTTCTTATGCAATGTTGTCGCATGAGATATAAGGTAGCAAATGCACAACTAGGCAAAAGTAAACTCATGAATATCATTCCTCCATTCAGACATTAGTGTATATATCTGCACCAGTATGTCCTCTTTGTTTGTTTGTTTGTTTGTTTGTATGTTTGTTTGTTTGTGTTGGAATGTGTGTGTGCTATGAATTGTTACTTTTTCCTGTCATGTAATTCTTCAGTCCTTAAATGATATATCAAACAGCAGATTGTTATAAATCATTTTGATGTAACTTAAAGTAGATTTCTATTTATGTGAGTTTGCTTGAATTTGATAGATCACATAATAGATTGTGCCCTTGCTTAATTCCAAAAGAAATGATGCATGACCAAACATATGACCACCCTGGGTGCTATATTCTGATGAAATTATAAAGTTGCATATGTAAAAAGTAATTTTTTACTTGACTTTTGGCTCAGAAATCTCACCAATTCTACATACATACATTGTGACTGCATTCTGGAAGGGAGGATAAATGGGTTGCTATGTACATATCATTTTGTTTTACGATAATCACTGGATATAAAAGATGCTGTGGACGTGATGAAAATGTGTTTATGAAAATACTTTTGCTGCTTGTAATTCTTCAAAACATCAGAATATTTGTGAACTTTTATATTGTTACAGATCAGTTTTTGTGAAGATATCTGTATAAATGTGAACATAACATATTCAAGTTCTATCATATATTTCAGTAGGGATCCCACAATTGGGTATTCTTAATACAGACAATATTCTCACTCACATTGTATAATCTCACATATCAATATTCAGGTCAGTAGTTCGCAGAGTTCAACAGTTTCATTTGTTTTGAGACTTTTTGTGGTGCATCTACCGTTTTTCTTACTCCAGATTCTATGCTATTTTGTGATATGTCACCTGCACTTTATGCTGATCATACAAAAACATATTCTAGACAGCTCTGTCGCATTACACTTTTGTTCCCAGGACAATTCAGAGGTTTTATAGATGATGCATTTATTTATCACCTCTCCATATTTTCTGTGGTAGATTATACTACATATTTCATTCACCAATCTCTCGCTAGGTGCCATATCCAGAGATGTTAGTGATCACGGTGTACCATGAATATCTGTTTCTGGCCTTCTAAAATCAGCTTCACTTCTTGATGTCTTATACTCCTCTTTATTACCTCCACCAAGGAGGGTAGTTTTTTGCTGGCATTCAAGTTTGTTTTTCTTTTTTCTGTTTGCAATGAACCTTGAAAAGTTGTGAATGGGTTTGGATGAAATTTATATGAAAAGTGATAACGATACAAAGAACAGGTGATTGAATTTTCGTAGTGATCTGGATCATTAAATGTTTGGTGTTTTTTCTATTTAAACTTTCGAAGGATTCAGAATGGTCATACATGATTCATCTTAAAATGCTATATGAGTTATTACGCGGTTTTTATTATTTTTAGATGAATTGTTTTAAACTTGTATCTGTTTACAATAAATATAAAAACTGATCTAAAAATGAATATAAACTTTTAAAATCCCAAAAGTACCATGCATTAGACATCAAATCGGCATGGTCCTTTTTGAGCTGACATCCCTGTTGCTTCCTATTTTGCATACAAATCACGCACATGCGCATTCATATCAATACTGATACCCTGTATGTAGTCAGCTGTGTAGTTTGTTCAGCAAAGAAAAATATTGTATTGTGTATAATTACCCACTCTTCTATCTCGATAGGACAGTGGTGTAGCTGCTCATGTTGCAGCATTATGCCAACGTCGAGAGAATGCAAAAAATGTCAGTCAACCAAGGGCAGAGACATTGTTTAGGATATGTGTATCACGGAACTTATGCATACTGCATACAACACGATTTGGAGAATGTTGGTAAATTTTTATGTTCAGCTAGGTAATTGTCCCAAGGTCTCTCAACCATACAGGGCACCTTTCATGATTGTTTTTATGGATCTGAGATGGACAAAAGAAGAAACCAAATCTCACTAGTGAGCGTTTGCTTAACCTGTTGAGGATGGTTTCATTATGCTACAACATGCATTTTCAATAGGCGCTTACCCAAGTATACTCGGGACCCATCCTCAACGGGTTAACAAGCAGAACACGATGTTCTTACAGGTGGGCATGATCAGTGACGTCTGATCTTCCACTAACACTCCCTCATTAGCATATTCACCACTGCAGATTCACACTTTCTCAGTCAAAATATATGCACTTGTTTGATGATTTAAAAGTTTTTTTTTGGTGAAAGTAGTTCATTAGAGATACCATCATCAACATAACTTTTTTTTTTCAAATTTGTGAAGACTGCCTCACTTTAATCACTGGGAAATAGGACCATTTTTAGCATATTAATTATGTGGAAATGAGCTGCTTGGTGGAGGTCTTTGCTCTGCGAGTGTGTTTCTAGTTGTTCATGCATGTAGACTGGTCATCCAATACATCCGCTTCCTTCCTTTGTCCTTCCTTCTCTCTATCTTTTCTGTCAATATAAGATTTTCTGTCTGTTCTAATCACTTGCCCTGAGAAGAATCTCATTTATCTAGTTCTTATCTCCCCAAATAGTTTTCTCTCCATTCTTAGCTTTCCATTCACCAATATGCTATGAAATTCTACATTTACAGAGCTCTTTCTTCTTATGCGGTATGTAAATTTTCTTTCCTCTTTTCTTTTCTTTTTTTTTTTGTGTGTGTCACATATATCCATCTCCGCAGGTCATCAAGCTTTGCATCGGAGGCAATCTGTTGCTAGGATACACTCGATGACAATAGAAGCTCCAATAACGAAGGTGGGTTTGTTGATGGGCCCAGCAGGGGCTGTAATCAGATACCTTGATGGCCTCTTCAAAGGAGTAATTAGTGCGGCGTGTGATGTAGATTGTGTTCTGGGACGCATTATTGGCCGTCACTTCATCTAGATTATCAGTGCGGAGAGAATAAAGATGGGGGGGGGGGCAGCGAGAGAGAGACAGAGAGAGAAAAAGGAGTTGATATTAAAGCAAACAATTTAGGCTGAGCGAAAGTGTTAAAAGCTATTTTTTGTGTAGCCAACTATCAGAATATGCAGGATGTGGAAAAAAAAAACACCAGAAAATTCTCCGTTTTTCTTTCTTTTTCATGGCAGCACAGGTTGCCATTTGATATTTTCGCATTTGATATTAATATATGTGTTTTGTGTCTTCTGCTTGTGAAATGTAACAAACCCGAAATATGTATATGTGGACTGAGCGAATGCAGAAATATTTATAAAACATGTCAGTGAAATATTAAAGAAAATCTGACGATCAATTCAAAAGTTATCAATTTTTCAAGTTTTGCTACCACCAAAACTGGGTAAGCTGTTTGTGTGTAGCCTCCTGTCAGTTGAAAGCTTTGGGATATCAAAAAAAATTGACAATTTTGTAACGAAAAGTGCACATGCCCTCCAACTATTACTGTCATCTTTGCTGAGGATAATGTAATTCCCCACACCTTCTGAAACTGATATGCCAAGTACTCTGTCATTATGCTAGAAAAATGAAAATATGTTGAATTCTCTTTATAATTTTGTTACATATCAGTGTACTACTGCAACATGACAAGTCATTGTAGTCTCCTTATCCAGCGATGGCTGTTGGTACCAAAACTTTAAGAATTTAAAACTGTGAATGGAATATCCAATTTTCCTCAATCTTTCACTGATGTGTTCTACTGATATTTCTGCAATCACTTAATCCACATGTGTATGGGGGTTTCATTCCCCTTGAAAGAGTTATTCCATTCTGTTATCACGTTGACTTTGATACAGAGTTTAAAAAACAAACAAACAAACAAACAGAAGATTTCCGTCAATACTGGGTGCAATAACTGGAAAGTTATAGGACCTGAGAGTTTCCATTTTGTTAAAAAGTGATGTGATATTTGCAACCACATGAAAAAACTACAACCAGGTTAAGCAAAGATATTTTAGCCTCAGCAGTCTCTCTTACTGTGTATTAAAGTGTGTTTTGTTTTTGTTTGTTTTGTATTTTTGTATTGTGCATCAGTTTGTGGTTTCATGTAATTTTTATTGTACATTAGTGTGTGGTTTTATGTTGTTGTTATGCAGAGTTTAGCAGTCATATGCATGGCTTATGAGAATTTAATAGAGCAATACCTCATCTTTCATGTCATAAAATGTGGGCAATTCATCCTTACAGTAGTTGAAGTTCTGACGTACAGTGTAAGGATGATATCAGCCTCATTCTATCCAAATGCATTAGGGCGTGTCAGACAGTGGGATTTTAAAACTGGTTGCAGTGATTATATAAAAAAGAAGACACAGTAAATAATGGTGTGTTTCTTTTTTCTCAGGAAACCAAATGCTGATTTAGTTTTATCAGATGTTACAGTGCTGCTTTTACCGTACAAGTATAGGGCTTGATCCAGTATTCTGTGTCAGAGATTCGAAGTTAAAACGAACTGGTCTGTATAAATCGAGGTAGCTGCATTTGAAGCACTGTTTCTCACATTTTTCCAGTTATGGTAGGAACATAATTCATGCGGTATACAAAGGGGCCTGTTGTTACAACTGTTCTTGCAAGCGTTGTAAATCTGGCTAATTCTGCATTGGGGGTAAAAGTCTGTAGCAATCATATTCTGAGCATATCTCGTACACAGCAGTAGAGTGTAGGTAGTTGACGTGTACTTGCTGCTTGGATTCTGTGCGTCTCTCAGGTCATCAACATAATAAACACTGCCCAAGAAAATAGCCCGAGCACTGTGGTCCAGGCCTTGGACCGAGTCCTGGACATCCTGCGGTCATCGGAACTCTATAACCCGGTACAGGTCAAGGAGGATGACCAGATAACAACTGACCTCGTCGGTGGACTCATGGCGGTAAGTGATGTGACTTATCCCTTTAAAATGCTTATTTGACCATTACTTGTCACCACAGTGTATATATTGCAGCTGATATTCAGACTGTGTGTGTGTGTGTGTGTGTGTGTGTGTGTTCATCTTTGCCAATTCACTCCTCACAAATGTGATCACCCATTCACCATTATAGAAATGTTGCCCGTATTTGTCCCACCATGCAAGACCCATGTATTGTCATTCATGACCCTTCACGGTATGCACACATCACCTCACACTGCTTTGTGGCACATGCATGCATATCACGTTTGTGCAGAGTGCACAGTTTTGACCATTGAATATAATGTAGGCAAGACAAAAGAAGTTGTTCAGTAGTCCAGTGCTCAGTGCACAGGCAAAACATATGGGTCCTGTAGATTCATAGTGATATTGCTCTTTAATTTGTCTTTAACTGTGTGATCAATGTAAGGATGACTAAAAAAAAGAATTGATCATTTCAAAAAATTTACCCCCCCAAAAAAAACCAACAACAAACAAACAAACAAACAAACAGAAGAAACCTCTGAATTTTTCCAAGGAACTGTCAAACAATCGGCTATCATTGACACTACACCATAGCTTTCATGGTTTTCTTTCATTATGAAAAGAAAAGGTAATTTGTCAAATGTTTTCCTGGTGTAGTATCCATCATTTTATGTGATAATTTGGGATCCTCATTTTCAATGACATTAATTGTGGTCACACTCACATGCCCAAACCGCTTACCCACTCATGTGTATGTGCCCTTCCTTATCTCCCTCTGACCCATTCCCACATCCCCTATACCTCGCCGTGAAATCAGAAAAATAAACTCATGAAATGGCAGCTTAACCCTCCTTGCCCAAAGAGGGGTGGGGAGGGGGGGCAAAATAGCCCCATGAACATTTTTCATGATAATTTTACAACAAAAATGAATGTGTTTCTTTTTATTTTTCCTCAGATGACATCAGTTGTGGTGATCCTAACTATTCTACATAACAAAACAATGAAAAAACAAGAGTCAAAAACAGAGAAACACATAAGATTTCTGCCCTAATAATCAAAATTTGAAAATTCTGAATTGCAAGAAAAACTAGCATATTTGCAAAATTAATCACAATTAAAAATCTCAAATTTAGATACAATTTGATTGAATTATATTATAGATTACATGACAAACTGTAAACAAAAATTTGATTACATTTACTTCATAAATGGTAGAAACTAAAAATGAAATTAGCATTCTTTGAAAAAACATCAAATCTGCATAATCAGACTATTGAAGAATAAGAATAGAAATAACAAATTTAACTATGTGTCCTCGTAAAATACAATGTATATGATGGGACATGAACACAGTGACTGAAGTCACAGTTGGTGTACGAATGGCCGAAATCTGGGGTAAGGCAAAATATCCCCTCCTCTGGTTATGCAGTTTCAAAATAGTGCGCGCTGTATGTATAGTTAAAGAAAGAATCTTTTTGTACCGGTGCCTATTCCCCATGCGACACATAAGCATCTGCAGCAAGTGATCTGTGTGAATGCGACCCCTGTTTGTACCTAAAACCCATTAATGCTCCAATATGAGTGTTATCCTCAAGGACCTTGATCATGCTTGCTGGTTTGAGGCTGTTTGAATGATAACATCCTTTCCCCCCACTGGAACGGCTCTGTGTTCTCGGCACTTGAAAGCCCAAACACCAATCAAATCAAGTCACTTAGCGCATAATGGCCTGTGCAGTAACCCTACATCCTGACAATTAATGTGTGATTTCCACAAGGCCATATCATTGTAAAATATACAGCTACATGTTAAAAGTAATTTTATGAATATGCATTATTAGTCTTTGGGCGGAAAAAGATAATAAATTTGTCCATTAAACCATAGTTATATGATTCATTGTCTTGCTACTTTTCAAGGAAATACTGAGAGATGACATAAAAGATGTAGCCTCCTTCGTTTTATGTTTGGCTGTTGGGAGGAGCATGGATTTGTGTGAAAGTGATTGTTACATAGTGTGAACTGGATGTATGTAGGCAGCATTGGAAACAACAACAACAAGAACCAAACAAGGATTCCATGCCCTGGTCTTCCTTTTTTCTCCAGTCCTGTTATAATGATAGTATTTAGAATTAATGATCAAGAGTAAATGTGAACAATGGCTGCTTTGCTGAAAATGTTGCATACTTTATGTTGATTGTAATTTTGTCAAAAGGGACTGCATTCAGTAGCTGTAATTTGATAGACCGGCCATTTGCTTTTTTAACCCCCCCCCCCCCCCCCAAAAAAAAAAAGAAAGAAAAAAAGAAGAAGAAAAAGTGAGAGTTGAACAGTGGTACAGGAGTTTTTCCGTGCACACTTCACCCCAATAGTTTGGGCAAAGGCAAAAACTTTCAAAATTCTACAAGCCCATTTTAAGTTAGTATGTTTTTATTTGAAATTATAGTTTTATTTTGAGCAGAAGCTGTGTTGAAGAGCAGGTAACGAGTGATTTTTCCAGAATGCAGCTGAAATAGAAATTAGCATATTTTATGTATCACCCTTCAGCCCTCCTAGTTTATGATAAAATCTGATTTTGAGGAGGTGTCTGCAATTCTGTGTGTCTGATTTTATTCTCTAGTTTTTCAGAGGCAACTTGAACAAGGCACAATATTTCATTTTAGATTGCTGTATGCAATCCCAGTAATGTTTGAAGCACTACATCTGTCTAGTGTTTGCTAGGGAACACCTTATGCAACGACCTAATGGTAGTCTAATAATGAGATTCTAAATTGTTGTGCATAATGCATCCATATCTATGCATGATTTTGTTGTCGTTGTTGTAGTTGATAAATCTCCTACCCTACTGAAGTCATATGTTCTCTCCATGTATGGTGAGCTATTTTTAAAACCATCAAAATAACTATACTTCCACCTTCCAGGGCTTTGTTTGCGACAAAACCTCACTTAAAGAATCTGTCTTTCGAGTGTGATGGCACCTGTGGGTGAAGATGGAGATGGTTCTTTAACCCAAGCTTTGCACCCGTTTGGATGTCACAATCTCCCTTTTGGGCATCATCCGCAATAAGAGTGTTGGTGTGTTAAATAAGTAGAGATAATTCCTTTGAAAGATATCAATGGCGTACTGTGCACTCTTTTTTACCTCATCTTACCCAATAACTATTCTGTATCTTCAAGAGACCAGTACAAATGAACAAAATATGAATCGACGGAGAAAGTTATGAAAATGAGCAATATGTAAAATATTTAACTTCATGTCATACTTATATTCACCAATCATTTTCTTCTTTAGATATCCTTTTCCTTCTTCAAACCTGGTATACCAGGCTGCCATGTATGAGTTGATGCTATGGGATTCTGGTATACCAGGTTCCTGTAAGGAACAGGATAAGAGTTGAAACTGTTAAGAGGAGGGCAAGTAGGATGTTATGTTTTTGGTCCCATCGTGACAAATGTTTACCTTAAATATATATCACAAAGCATCCAAGGATCACAAGGAATTCTAAGGATGTTTATCATTTTTTAAACCCAAAAAAGAATGACAAGCTAATGATAGTCCCCAATGACGACAGAATAAGGAGTTGACTATGAAACAGATAGTGGATGAAACCTTTCAGAATGTATAATGTTGGGATAGTTAGTGCATTGAGTTAACAGGACGTAATGAGAATCTCTCATTAATGCAAAACAAGATATATTCGCAGCATGAAATTTTCGCAAATTGGAGCCCACGGCCTTTTTCGTAGCATGACTTTTTTGTGAATTGCCACTGGCATTCAATGCATAATAGTGTAGACAAGAACTTACGTGTGCATTTTAATTTCTCAAATCTTGGCTCTCACAAAATTCGCGAAGTTGAAATGCATGCAATCTTTCCTTGTTTTCCAGTAGTTGAGACAATAAGAGTTCTTGTATTTTGGGGCCAAGCTGAGATAGGTAAAGTTACAATGCACATGCTCAAAAGTAAGATAGAGAGATTAGATAGATAGATAGTAGGTAGATAGATAGATAGGTAGATAGATAGATAGTAGGTAGATAGATAGAGAGATAGATAGATAGATAGAGAGATAGATAGATAGATAGATAGATAGGTAGATATATAGGTAGATAGATAGATAGATAGATAGATAGATACAGTAGATAGGTAGGTAGATAGATAGATAGATAGATAGATAGGAAGATAGATAGATAGAACGAGCAATGGGTAAAGAGAGACACAGACAGAGATAGAGGGAGGAAGAGTGAGGAAGAGAGAGAGGTAGAAAAGAGGAAGAAGGGATGAAACAGAAATGGACTTCATCCCAGAGCTGACAAGGGCACGTGGGATGTTAGAAGTATGGCCGTTGCCATGACGTCATCATCAGTGGACATTGCACTTTACCATTTCCGTCGCCTGTGAGAAGTTGAGGCGTGGGCACAATCTGCCAACCACTCTCTATGCAAAAAATACACCTTTATACTCTTTCTTTATGTACAGTGTGGTCGTACTCACAGTATGTAACACTCGTCACCATAGCAATAGTCTGGTGATATGCAGTATGTATGTACACACGTACTGCACATCACCAATATCAAATCACATTGCTGTCATTTGTTTGCATTACATCTTGTACAAATTATATTATGAATAGAAAGAAAAATGTGTTTGTTACTTTTTGTGTGTATATTTTTTAGTTTTTGGTCAAGTCATTTTTTTTGTGTTTCTTTTACATCATGCAATATTCAAATCTAATGTCCCCTCACCCATCACCTTGTGCCTCATCCCTGAATGCACACCCTCTTTTGCATCATGGCTGGACCGTCGCCATGGCCATCATCATCAAACAGGGTCGTAATGCGAGCTTGACCTCGCTGAAAGAGGTATACTAACTGCTTACTTGGATGCTACTTCATATTGGTGTGTGTGTTTTAACATCCTTTCACCCTCATGGAAACTTCATTGACAATTGCAAAGATTTGCTCCCTTCCCCCACAATAATGTTTGAGGTGGCAGATGTACTGTATACGCTGAATATTTTGCGAGGTTTTTATTTTCGCGAAGTTTGCAATTTGGGTGCTATTTGCGAATTAAAAAACACACGAATATATGAACTCTGGCCCTGACATGAACATGACGTGCACGCAAACATGTCTCCGTTTGGTGCTGTACTCCACAGTCGTGAATTTAACCACTTGCAGAATTGTTAGGAAGTCCCGATTCGCGAAAAAGTCCCGACTCGCTAAATATGTGGCGTATACAGTACTTGCACGCAGAGAGCATAAAGTGCTTACATCTGAATTTATGCGGGATGATATGCAGGATAACTTTAACCATTCAGTGATGTGCACTTGGTGTGTAGAACACTGTTTTCGTAGTGCCTGCACGTCAGCCTGCATTCGTCAGGCTTGCCTCTGCAGTTTGCCACCGTCAGATTTGCAGTTGTCAATGAAGTGTACTGGCGTGTGAATCTCTCCTTCGCCCTGGTCTTTTTCTTAACTGGCTTTATGACATCCAATTACATACTTCAGTGCATGCTTCCCCCAGTCTCTGCATGCTTAGCCACATGATGAACATGCTGCCTTCAGCTCTTTTCAACATCCTTTGAATTTGAATTATTCTTGCCTCGTTCTGCCTCATGTATCATGCTTGCATACATACATACTTAGCTGCAGTCTTTCCTATTTTGGTGTGCTCCAGTGTGCAATGAAAAAAATGTCTGAGTGAAGTACATTTATAGGAGTGCTAGTGAAGAGGAATTCATTCCATATGAGGAATGAAAGAAAGAAAGAAAAGAAATATATAGAGAAAGAAAGTATCTAGTGAAACTATTTTTTGTTTGTTTGTGAGTTGTATTTTTGTGCAAGCAAGAGATGCATTCATAGAAGGCATAGATTGTAGGTGATATACTTTAAATGTGAGAGGATAAGATGATGTCATGAATAGTCTTAGTCTATCATGAATATGTAAATTCAATGCTGAGAAGTGAGAAAATGTGAAAACGGGTAAGAAATCATGGTTCAGGCCTGCAGGCAAAATTGATGGAATGATAGAATTATATGAATGGACAGATGGATTGAAAATAGATGGATAGATGAGTGAAAGATTGAATGAGTGAATGAGTGAGTGAGTGAGTGAGTGAGTGCACTAATGATTGAGCATTTGACTGGTTGATACATCAATTGGTTTATCTGCTGACTCTTTGATCGATATGCTTATTTGTGATTGATTGATTGAATGAATGAATGAATGATTGAATGATTGATTGATTGATTGATGGATGGATGGATGAATGGATGGATTGATGAGAGGAAATCATGAGCAAGACTGGAATGGCATGAAGAGATATTGTCGAATCACTGTTCAGTTACTGCCATCCGAAACATGACACTTGAATCAACAGATGAGTCAGAATCAACAGTGCTGGCAGCTACCATAAAAGAATGAGTGAAGTGTGCCCTAAAGAAGTTAGCTACTATTAGCTGTAGTGATTTTTTGTTTGACGGAATTCTGATTAATGAGTACGTGATGATCGCATATATTAGTACAAATTGAACATTTTTGTACAAACTGCTGTGAAATGTATGGATACAATCTGAGAGAATGATGTACTGTCAGTGCAGTTTATTGTTTTAAATCTGATTCGATGTAGAACATTGCATACAAGTTTTGAAGTTCATGGTTATAAAATGTGTTCATAGAATGGAATTCAAAGATTAAAGGGATGGCATAGTTTCGTGAGACCTGGCTTCAAGTATCGAACTTTTTTAGATGAGATAATGAGAAACCTCTCATGAAATATGAAAGAGAATGTAATTCCAAAAGAAATTCAATGTTTATTTGATGAAAATTAGTTTTGAAATGGCTGAGATATCCAAAACAAAGCAATTAAAATAACATGTGGGTTGATCGCTTTGTTTTACTCTGTATTTCGATATCTCAGCCATTTCAAAACTGATTTTCATTAAATAAACTTTGAATTCCTCTTAAAATAGTATGCTCTGTAAAATTCCATAAGTGGCTTCTTTAAGTATCTTAAAGTATAAGTATCTCCACCAATACTATACCATCCCTTTGTTAGCTTGGAAGTCAGTGACCCTTTTTCTGAATGTTGATTTCCCTAGCAGAAGATATTTGATATGCAGTTGTTACACTGTCCCAAAATTATGCAAAGATGGATACATGATAAAGGAAATGTTCAAATTAGACTCTGATCATGTGAACACAGGGTTATTCGTGAGGGCATCTTAAGCCACCAAATGACTGCCTGGGGAGTTTCTCAGGCTCCAGCAGCAATGTTGTGAGAGGCGGCAAGACCTTCATGTACCCATTGGCCCGAATTCACGAAGGTGGTACAAATGAAACCATGGTTTAAACCATGGACAAAAACCATGGAGGGCCAAGCGTCGCACGGAATAATTCGTTACGAAATTGGTCATTTCGTCGATAAAATGACCATTTCGTTAACGAAATTATCATTTCGTGGACAAAATTTTAATTTAGTTACAAAATGTCATTTCGTTACAAAATAATCATTTCATCGACGAAATGACTGATTTCGTAACGAAATATTCCATGCGACACTTGGCCCTCCATGGTTTTTGTCCATGGTTTAAACCATGGTTTCATTTGTACCACCTTCGTGAATTCGGGCCAATGTGTTTCCCTTGTGTGTCCTATGGGTAGACTTCTTGATAAAGATTCACATAACTTTGTGTCGCCTTTTTATAGATAGGCTGTTGATTTGATTTTGACCAAATTCAGGGCCATCTTCGCACAAAATTGAGAATTCAATATTCTTATGGCCATCTTGTGTCAATTTCGAGACAGTGTGATGCCACTCTTATTATTGTGGCAATACTAATCTACTTTAATACAAGTATCAATCTGTGAATTCGATAAATGTTACTGCCTGGATTGCTGTGAGCCCTAATTACTGTTACTAATTACAATTAATGCTGCTGTTTAACCTTCCTTTCGTAAAAGTGGATATTTTCACGTGAGTAAATTTTCGCGCTCAACTTGGTAAGATGACTTTCACATGTTTCTAATTCCGTGAAATCGGGATATTGATTACTGGAACATATGGCATGCAAAAACATTCGTGTCCTTTTATTTTTATGCCAGCTTCTGATTGCGGTGAATTGCGCGAAAATTTTCACACCATGAATATTTCTATGTTTACAGTAATGTAAACACTATTTAGTGACAATCAGAATTGAGGGGCATATACAGCATGATATTATATCAAAATGATTTTTGCACGTTTTGGAAAATACCCAATCTAATTTACTCTTAAGTTTTTGCAGCAGAAGTTTCATTAACAGTGCAAAGATTGATTGAGGTTTTTCTTCTTCTTCTTTTCATTTTCTTTTATAATTGCATGTGTGGCTATGTATTTTGAGCAAGGGTGTATGATAGGAAGTATGAATAGTTTGGCATGGATCAAATATGGATTAAATGGTTGCAAGGCCCTGGCAAAGACAGATATCTTGAGACATATCTAGTGACATGATGAGATTCAAAATAAGAACATCGAGACAAAGTTGTGGAAATAGCGACATCAATAGAGACAGAAATACAGATAAGACAGACAGATGCAGTGGTGAATGATCAGAAGGTATATTTGGTGGGTGGGTGAGCAGTGATGAGTGACATCTTGTTCACATATAAAATCCATTACTTGCAACTGCTGTCGTGCCAACGTCTGCCTGATGTAGTAGATGTATAATGCAATTAGCAGAAAAAAAATCAAATGAAGGGTAAAACGCTGTGAAAAAGATCTGACAGATGTCTTTCGATAATGGTTTTAGCTTCATGCCTCATCTCATCTTTTTTTTTCTTTTTTTTCATGTCTTTTTGATTTTTTTTTTTTTCTTGTCTCGTCATGTCTCTCCCGCAGCATGGAGCATTCTCAGGGAAGAGAAAGATGTCTGGTTCAGACGTGGCCCTCTGTAAGAGTGAGTTTCAGATTCCCAACATGATTCCTGTCGATCTTCATCAGATATTTGTTCCATCATCTGTCTTTTTATATGTTATGTTTAATCAACTTGTGAAGTATTCTTTTTTTGTAAGAAAAATCAAATGGAAATGGATGGGAGAGGAGACACCGTGGTGCCTAGATCTAGCTCGTAATGAAAGGGATATAATCCCCCCCCCCCCCCCTCATCCGGGAGGGTTTTACAGAACACTGGCTAAACCATAAATCACCATTAAAACTGGTGATGACTTTGCAATATTTAAAGATGCTTTCAAGTCACATTTTTTTCTTTAAAAAATGAGAGTAAACATGGAGTGTAAAGACCTGAAAGAGAGATACAGCATAATGGCAAGGGGGGATATAACAAAATAGTATTATAACACTGTAAAAAAGAAAACAAAACAAAACAAACTTGTATGGTGATTAGCACAAACTATACTGTTAGCAAGAGCAAAGATTTAGAAAAAAAATCAAATTACCTTATCACCTGGTACGTATGAAATACTGCAAAACAAGAAACATTAACAGCATAAAACTTTCACAATTTTGAGTCAACAGTCTTTTTGGTGGCATGAAATTTTTGTGGATCACCACTGGCAAGCATTCAATGCTTTGTGTTGACCAACGCTTTTGCGTGCATTTTACTTTCGCAAATCTTGGGTCCTTACAAAATTTGCAAAAGTTTTATTCACATGGAAATTTCTGATTTTACAGTGGTCCACACATTAAACTATGGGATGCCAGACATGGTGTGGAGCAGAACACATTATCTATACCCTTGATATTCGTGAATAGGACTCCTTCAGGATATGTGTTTCCGATATATCACACGAGAACATTTTAGAGGTTTACCTGTCCAAAGAACAAAGCTTAAAACATGAATAGCAGAAGTAGAAGCGTAAGGAAAGATGTCGAGGTACATCAGAGAGGGGTTATGAACATGGCTGAGAATCAAAAGAGAACAGGACCAGATCACTTATATCATCTCATGCCACAAGAGAATTAAAAAAAAAAAACTAACAGAAAGAAGCTCTTTGGTATGACCAGGCAGTAGTGAAGCTGCAGATACATTGTAGTGTGTGTCAAGTCATAGGACACTGCTGAATCACTATCTGGAACATGCCCATTGTGAAATGGATGTCTTCATGATCGCATTCTTGCTTCTTTACTGCCCTACCCGGACAGGCGTGGCCTCCAACAACAGCCAGTCCTCGCCCCTGACCCACCTGAGTCAAGCTCCGCCCGAAGTGGTGCGCCTCCTAGAGGACGACGCATTGTGGTCATTTCAGATCCTTGAGGTGGAGAGGATTACTCAACACAGGTATACATTTCTCCCTTTTGCATGTAACTGTAAAAACAGCAGCAGCAGCGCTGTTTCATGTTTGAAGCAATGCGTCGCCAACACTGTGCACTGGAGCTCTATTTGATCATACATAAAAAACACGGAGCACTATTTCTATCTCCAAACTACCATAGTTTTGTGGATTTTTCAGCAGTTGTTTTTTGGGAAAAGGAATATGAAGTTATAAGCTCTTAAAATACATTTCTGTTATGAAGTGACAATGCTTTAGTCATGATAAAAGGGGAAAAATAGATGCAGTTACCGAGTATATGCTCTCCCCATGTCTGATGCGCAACAGCTGCATTCCTGGAAGTTGGCAAGTCGACACTGAAAATATGATCCCACTTGACCTCTGCATGTTGCGCGTGGTTGCATAATCTCACCTCCTTTGCATGTAGCGTATGGCCAGCATGTGGACAAGACCACTAGCAATGAAATGTTTTCACTTATGTGCAAAGCTCTTATTCTATCTCCTCACAGTTTATTCAGATGTATGTTCTGAGGTAGTGGTGGTAACATAAATTGTCAAAAGCATCATTATACCCCATTTCAAAGTTGTCATTAAATATGCATGTCTTTTTGGGGGATGTGTAAAATCTAACAGCCACGTGCGTGGGCTCGTAATTTGTTTTTTCCAGACCACTCTTATTCACTGGTCTGAAAGTGTTCTCTCGATACGGCGTCTGCAACTTCTTGGGCATCTCGGAGAATGTGCTGCGGAACTGGCTGCAAGTCATCGAGAGCAACTACCACTCCAGCAACCCCTATCACAACTCCACACATGCTGCCGATGTGTTGCAAGCCACTGCCTACTTCCTGGGGAAGGACAAGTTGAAGGTAAGAAATGCCACAAGCCAGATCCACATCAACTTCCAAATGGTAACACGTTCTCTCTTGTTATATTACCCCACATGAACTGACAACTCCAGTGACCCTTTGAAATCCATTTTTCGTCCTTTGCTTTCATAATTTTTTAGTTTGCTGTTTGTAATTTACTGTGTGTTGTAAACCTTATCATGCATTTTTCATGTACTTCATTCACATGCCCAGCCAGATTTTAACTAAACTTGGCCAGAATCATTCCCAGCCAAGTTATTCAAGCTGTACATTGTCTCCTGTATTGTCTTGTACATAAAGAAGTAGCACTCTCTACCAAGTGGTATTGTGTGTAGATATGATATATACAGTGTATGTATATATATACCTTTGTAGGTAGATGATAAATGTTGTTCTTGACAGTGACAGGAGTATTCCCACAAGAAGCAAAAAATTGTACTGTCCATCACTTTACTGAGAATGCATAATCAGACTTTAACCAGAGTTGGCGGGAGTCATCCCAAAGGGTAGAAAATGCAAAGCGTCATTCAAAAGGGAACAAGTGGTCCTCCTTGGTTTTATGCATATGAAGGGATAAAACGCTAATTCTGAGAAGTTTCGATGAAATGTTCATCTCCATTTTTTTGGTGGGCATCTCCTCTCCAGTCATGCTTCGAGACAGCAGACCAGGTGGCCGCTCTAATCGCTGCAGCCGTGCACGACGTGGATCACCCAGGGAAGACAAACTCCTTTCTCTGTAATGCCGGCAGTGAATTGGCTATCCTCTACAATGACACGTGAGTTAGCACTGTCTGTTGTCTATCTTCTGTAGATTGTTACCATTCAGTTTCTGTCTTCTTTTTATGGGGGGGGGGGGGGGGAGGGGGAGGGGGGACTTCGTAGGTTGTTGGGGATTGGGTTTGTTGGGATGGGGCAACAGGAAAGAGATGCAAAGCTTTTAGTTGACGAGTGACTTTGAAAAGAAGAATAACTTTGTACAATTTTAGTGGTGCAGACTTTATGAAAGTAACAAAGTGTGTTATTCATCTGCACATTTTGTCAAATTTGTAGACTTTAAAAACATCTTTTGCAAAATATACAGAAGTAGAATGGATGGTCAAAGAGAGAGAAAATGCGCAATTCATGTGATCATTTTACTGTTATTGGTGGTGGTTCTCCGTCAAATTGATGTCAGGACTTGCCACTCTTCATGTGCCATTTTCCATTTTCCAGAGCTGTGCTAGAAAGTCACCATTCAGCTCTGGCTTTCCAACTTACAACCAAGGAGGAACGGTGCAACATCTTCAAAGAATTAGACAGGTGAGTAGTTAGTCTCTTTTACCTCATGCAGGCATCAATTCTACTCCAAATGATTGAATTGAGAAAAATTGGTCTTACAAAAAAGGCTTTCTTGGATGACCATCTTTCTTGCAATCTGATGATAGGTGATACTTTTGGATTGTATTCATACAATCCCATCTTTCTTCATATATTTTATGAACATTTGCATAGAGGTCTATCCGATAAAGCTCACTTACCAATTTACTCCCATTTCATGTCCATGAATTAAGATTAGAGTCCTAAACTGTGGTATCATCTTGCAGAAAACATCCAAGCATGTCATTTTAAGATACTGTGGATGATATGAACTTAAGAAAAAGACCAAAAAAACCCCACTTTGGATATCTTTAGTTTTATGATTCACATTCAGTCCTCCCCAAGAAACTATGTGACCTGAGTGTGAAGGTTTCAGTTTGAAAGATGATGAACAGAATTCTCCACTTGATGGAGGTCCTGTAGTTGTCTAATGTAGATATGAAAGAGGTGGGAGTTAGAAAGTACTGCAATCACCGCATATGCCTCAGAATGAAGCTTGTGGGTATGGCATTTGTGCATTCATCAGTCCAATCCCCACCGAGAATTCTCATATCTGAGGGGTGTGAGGCTGTAAGAATACCTCTTTACACCTCTCCTGTCTGTACCTTTGTGTCCTTTTCTCATATACATCTTTCTTCTTGTCTGGTTTGCTGGTGTGCTGTCATATATTTCTGTCTGTCTGTCTGTCTGTCCTTCTCACTCTTTTTTTTTTATCTTTCTATTTATCTATCTATCTATATATCTATCAATGTATATATTTGTCTAACTATCTATCTATCTGTATGCCTATCTATACTGTATCTATCTGTCTATCAATCTATTTATCTATGTATCTATCTACATGTCGGTCTGGTTTGCTGGCTGGCTCACTTTTTCCATTCTTTTTTCTTTATTTATATCTGTCTGTTTTACTCTTCTCGTGTCTGTCTATCTATCTATCTTTCTATCTATCAATCTATCTATCTGCAATGTATCTGTCTATAAATCTATATATATTTATGTCTGTCTACATGCATGTTTGGTTTGCTGACCACCAAATATCTATCAATCTGTCTGCCTGTGTGTTTCACTGGCTGACTCTGTCTTTCTCTCTGTCTCTGCAGGGATGACTTCCGAGCCCTGCGTCACTCCATCATTGACATGATCCTCGCCACGGAGATGACGAAGCACTTTGAGCACCTCTCCAAATTTGTCAACTGCATCAACAAACCTGGCGCTCGTGAAGGAGATGACTCCTCCTCCTTGGTATGTGTTTGAGGCGACAGAGAGAGAGAGATAGATGATATATAGGCATCGAGATATGGAGGAGGAGAGGGAGAAATATATTATCCTGGTGTCATTGAGCGTGCTTCATTCTCTATCCTTACGGTAGAAAATAATATTATGAGCTAGACAAAAAGGTCGCATTTCATGTTGTGTGCAGTTGGTGTCGAATCTGTTCCAGATTTGTATGCAGCTAAATCTTTGCTTTCAGCAGGTCTTGCAACAATGCTTCATATATGCACGCGAGTGCATGGTATACACATACCCACTAGATATTTCTCCTTGAATGAGGAAGTCAGACTACATGTAATATATTAAAATATAAATTTGTGAGTATTCATAGTGTAATCTCACAAATTTCTGCAAACTTTATTAACAAATCACACATCTGCTGCACAATACTCAGCATCACTCGTGAGTCCACAAGCAGTTGTGTGATATGCGTGAGTAAACTGTCTGGTGTAAACCAGTAAAGCATCAATAGGTTTGAAGATTTTTGTGTCCATTATGTGCTGTCAGTATTCCTATCACTTGGATATTTCAAATCTTAAATGCAGTCAGCATCGGTAGAAACAGGCAACAAGTTCAGATAACACACAGCCCCTAGAGTTGAGTTGATAGGGTATACTTCCCATCCCACCCTCTCACAGCAGAGCGGCGGGCGGAGCACCCCCGACACGGTGGCCCTCTCGACGCCGGAGAACCGCGCCCTGATCCGGCGGATGCTGATAAAGTGTGCAGACGTGGCCAACCCCACCCGACCCCTGGAGCTGTGCCGCGAGTGGGCCCGCCGCATCTCCCAGGAGTACTTCAATCAGGTCAGTCGGTTCGGCGATGAGGGTTGCTGATGTTTCTCTTAAAGGGGAAATCCAGTCCAATTATAAGTTACTCTGATAAGAAAGAGTAAAATATTACGAGTTCAATGGTATAGATTTGATCGAAATCAGATGAAAAATAAGGAAGTTATGACATTTTGAAGTTTCGCTATTTTTGGGGAAACAGTTCTTGAACAGTCAATATGAATATGCAAATGGCAAAGTGAGCATGTCATTCCCTCACAACTTACCATATGGTTTGTACATAAAATTTTGAAATTTCCAGTTTTTCATTCAAACGTAATTATACCCGAGGCTCAAATCCTCATATATCTAAGTGATCACTATTCTGAAGCTATTCAACCAGGAATAACATCATGTTTCAGACTTCAATGACAGAAACATTGAATTTTCGTCACTTTTTTGTACACGATCAGTGGAAAATTGTGAGGGTATGAGATGGTTAGCTCACTCATTTGCATATTCATACCCACTGTACAAGAACTGTTTTGGAGAAATTATCAAAACTTCAAAATTTCATAACAAATTTTTACCATTGAACTCATAAAATTTTACTCTTTTTTATCAGACTATTTTATATTTGGACTGGATTTCCTCTTTAAGACTTGTACCAACATTATTGGCCCGTCTTTAGTTATTAGCTCTCAGAATGTAACCATTGTCCCACCGTCTATTCAATGTGGTATTGATTTTAGTCAGCCCACAGACCAGTTCTGTTGATTAAACTACTCGGTTATAAAGATATACATCATGACTCCATGAAGGACTGACTGACTGACTGAACAAATGACTAGCTGACCTTCCATCCAGCCGACTGACCAACAGACTGACCATCCATCTGTCCGTTTGCCCGTCTGTCTGGCTTTCTGACTGACTGACAGATTGACAGATTGAAAAACAGTCTTTGGAGGAATAAATGGATGAATGAGTAGATAAAATTAATTGATCAATCAATTAATGGGATATCTAACCCTGTGCTGCATGGAGGCCATGTCAAAAGATGCCGATTATGGTTCAGCAATTGGGCTGCTACTCTTTGAGAAATAGATGGAAGAAGTCGGTGTTGTGTCTCGTGCATATGATGAAACGGTCAAAATGACTACTTTTCCTCCCCCGTTTTGTTTTTAAGACTGACGAGGAGAAGAGACGAGGTCTGCCCGTGGTCATGCCGGTGTTTGACAGGACGAGCTGCAGCATCCCCAAATCACAGATCTCCTTCATCGACTACTTCATCATGGACATGTTTGAAGCGTGGGACTGTGAGTACATTGCCCATCCTCCCTGACATATCAACCCCACTTATGCTGTTTTACATGCATAGACCTCAAATCAATGTTGATTTCCTTTTGGTGACAGTAGTAGTATTTTTAGCAGCTGCGATAATTTACTTCATTTTTTTTTAAAGTGGATTTGCACGAAAGGTGCCACAAGTGTTATTGGAAAGATGTCTGGAACTCCAAACTCAGCTTACAAGGAGTTACAAACGGCTTCAGAATTTGTTTTAAATGGAAAAGTTACGACCTCGATTTAACACATTAAAAAGTTTGTTAATGAGTAGTTTTGTATGCAGTCATTTGAAAAAACATACGTATCATGATAGACGGGAAAGAGGCACGGTTCAAATGTCTTTGTGTTTGATAGGCAAAGAATAAGGTGTACATGGTGCACCAGACAGCCATTATAGCTGCTTCATGGGTGCTTCAATAATTTAGATTTGGAAAAGTATTTATGTAAACATGAAAACAGATTACATCATACCTTATCATTTAGATATTGCCTTTTTGGAGTTGCAATATAATACTTGACATCCCCGCGGGAGTCATCTTTTCTTCGAGAGATTATATTGAGTGCTTCGGGAAACTGTTGTCTCAAAGGGAAAATATAACTCCTGGGGGACTTTCAAGTCTCATATATATTACAACGATACAAAGTAGAGGAGTAAACCATTGTACCATGCACTGAGAACTAGTACTGTAAAAGTGCTTTCTTTCGCGTACAGATACTTTCGCGGTTTCCATCGGTGCCAACTTTTTCGCATGTGTTTAAATTCCTGGTCGGCAAAATCTGTAAATTCACAGTCAGCAAAAATCTGTTTTATTTTGCACGTGAAAACACAAACTATAATCCAATTATTAGCTCACCTGAGCCAAAGGCTCAAGTGAGCTATTGCGATCGCCCTTCGTCCGGCGTCCGTCGTGCGTCGTGCGTCGTCCGTCGTGCGTCGTGCGTCGTCCGTCGTCCGTCGTCCGTTGTCCGTCGTCCGTCGTGCGTCGTGCGTAAACTTTTTACATTTTCATCTTCTTCTTGAAAACCCCATGACCGATTTTCATCAAACTTGGCAGATAGCATCCCTAGGGGGTTAGGAACTCAATTTGTTAAAATGGGCACCATGCCCCACCCAGGGGGCCCCCAGGGGGGCCCAAACCCCCCAAAATTAAGGAATCTGTAAAAAGCTTCTTCTCTAGAACCAGAAGTGATAGAGCTAAGTTAATACTATGAGTTAGTACATTGATGACTGTAGTTTCAAGTTTGTTCATGGCAGAATCAGGGGTGCCCCCCTTGGGACCCGGGGGGGGGGGGGGGGGGGGGGGGGGGTGAGGAGGGGTCCTAATGGGGCCTAAATTGTACATTTTTATCTTCTTCTTGAGAACCCCATGACCCATTTTCACCAAACTTGGCAGGTAGCATCCCTAGGGGGTTAGGATCTCAATTTGTTAAAATGGGCACCATGCCCCGCCCAGGGGGCCCCCAGGGGGCCCAAACCCTCCAAATGAAGGAATCTTTAAAAATCTTCTCTAGAATCAGAAGTTATAGAGCTGAGATAATACTATGAGTGAGTACATTAATGACTGTAGTTTCAAGTTTGTTCATAGGAGATCCAGGGGTGCCCCTCTTGGGGGTAGGGGGGGGGGGGTGGTTGGAAGGGTCCAAATGGGGGCCTGAATTGTACATTTTCATCTTCTTCCTGAAAACCTCATGATGGATTTTTGTCAAACTTGGCAGGTAGCATCCCTAGGTGGTCAGGATCTCAATTTATCAAACTGGGCACCATGCCCCACCCAGAGGGCCCCAGGGGGCCCCAATTCCCCCAAATTAAGGAATCTTGAAAAAATTGGGCCCTTATTGTACATTTTCATCTTCCACTTGAGAATGCCTCGTCAAATTTTGGTAGAGCTGTGAATAATTTAGATTAGTGACTGCATGAAAGGTGAACTTGCGATACTCAGGTGAGCGCTAGACCCGCGGGTCTCTTGTTCTTTTATTTATTAAATAGAAATTAAAACTAAATGCAGGCTTACCTGAAATCCAGTCTCTTGAGTACTTTAGCGTGGGGCACGTGCACAGGAGTTGACCTATATTGCGCGGTATTGCTGTGTGTGTGTTTACCATCAATACACTCAATGCGCGGAATCTTCGTGTGTGCATGTGCGCAATAGCGTTGTAACAAGTGGCGAGTTCAAAACATTTCCTTGCGTGGTTAATTTTGCGCGATTTTTCAAAACATTTTCGCGTGATGTTAAATTCGCGGTTCAACCTCAAAGTGCGAAAAGCGCGAAAATAAAACCACCACGAAAGAAACCACTTTTACAGTAGTTGAAATTATGTATTCTGAGGTGACAGAAATAGCACTTTTTGCCATGGAACACGGCCTCAAAGAAAATAGCGCAATTTCTGTCACAGAGGAAGCCATAATTCTACTAGAAGCTGAAAATAGTGCATGAAATATTGGTTTTATATCCTCAAACACATCTTTTAAAATGAGGCCACGAGACTGATACAGATAACACTTTATACACGCTGTCAATGACTATACCATGAATATGACGTCAACGTCGTCTTGTCTTCAACATAGAAATGTTATGCTTGGTCACATGACACTTTGTAAATAAATTACCAAACAGGATGTAATGTATGCCAATATAGGATTGACAAACTTAGCTGCATACTAGTATTTGATTCATTCATTCATTCTCTGACCTGTACTGTGATGGTGAAGGTGTCTATTTGTTTCCGTCCCCCACCACCCCCCCCCCCACCCCTTCCAGCTTTCACTGACAGTCCTGAGCTAATGGAGCATCTCCACATCAACTACACATTCTGGAGAGAAGAGGAGGAGAAGGAACAAGAGAAGAAAATGAAGGAGAAGGAGGAGGAGAAGATGGACGAGGAGAAGGAGTAACGAACAGAGGGCTCCAGTTACCCCAGCAAAAATTCTGGAATGAAACGATGGCACGTTGCTGGATGGAGGTGTGGTGGCAAAATGCACAAGAAGCGATGAGAGATGTATTGCTGTGGATGGAAATATTCAATCATCGTGCATGCAGAAAATAGAGACCTCTATGTAATTAAGCTGCCAATGTGTTTAGATGCATTCATTACTGATGATGTGTGCATTTTGTGCAAAAGAGCCGGGATTCACATGTTTGTATTTGTCCAGCGGTAAAGTCACATCATCCAGGATATTATGTTTTCCAAAATAAGCAGAGTTTTGCTGAAATCTTTTAAGTCCTGAATGAGATGTAACTTGCCAATACATTTATGATTCAACAGTGATACCATGACAATGACTCTCCAGGATGCAAGAGAGGAATTCAGGGAGATGTGGTTACTAGTATAGGTGCTCAAAATTGACTCATGCAACTACATCCCAATATTCACCCGAGTGCAGCAGTGTGTTCAAATTACATTCAGTCATGATTGATTTGAGTTTAACCTTGCACGTGCCAAAGGTCTTTGCATGATGTAATAACACTGTTGCACCAATATTAGGCAGGAAGCCAGGCACTCTCTGTGTTCCGATACTGAATGCGGCAGGTGGAGGCTTCTAAAAAGAAGTCTGGCCTTTGCGGGTTCGTCAAGGTACAAAATACCCCGCAGTATATTCATATTCATTGACATTCTGGTTCATATCATTTTGTGCTGTTATTGTTGGGCATTTCTGTGCTTGACTCGGCCACTAAATGTCTCTTACCAGTGGAGAAAATGTATGTATGTTCAGCAGGGTCGTATGCATTTTGAAACACACAAAGCTTAATAGAAAACATGCTCAATTGTTGGACGTATTGATGGAACCAATATACCTGAGTCTTATGTAAAATGATTGTGCAATTGAGATGCAGTTTTGTGTGTTTCTCTTTTTTTTTCTTTGTGCTAAAAGAATGAGGAAATAGATAATTTGCTCCAATATACAAATATACTTTGCCTTGAGAGTTTTCTGGTTAAAACTATGGGCAGAGGTGACTCAAAAAGAACTATTCACTGAGGGCCACAGCCGCGAAGTGAATACGGTAGTTCTTTTGGAGGCACCAAGGCCTGTAGTTTTAACCAGAAACGCGAAATTAAGCAAAGTATATTTGTTGTATATTTTGGATCAAAGATTTAAACAAAAGAAGGGGGAAATGGGAAAAAATAAGAGGCGCGAAGTTGTGTGGTGGATGCAATGTTGTGAAGGGACCCTTACGCTTAGAAGCAGCGCTTGATGTCAGAACTGCTTTGTGATGTTACAATATGTTTTGTTTGAAAATGTTACATTTCCCAGAGTGACGGTACAAGCAGTGCGCAATGTCAAAATTTCTTGTGGCGTCACAATTGTTCTGTTAGAAAGTGTTGCATTTCGCAGAGTGACGGTTTGACGAAGTGCAGGATATCAAAATTGCTCTGTGATGTCACAGTTGTTTTGTTTAGAATATTGTTACCTTTCACAGAGTGACGGTACAGAGCTGCGCACAATTTCAGGAATGCTTTGTGACATTGTTTTGCAAATAGTATACTGTTTGGAAAAATGTTGTCCTAGAAGTGACGTCATTTTGCAAATAGTACTTCTCAGAGTGTCAAATATACCAACACTGTCTCTGACATAGCTGAAAATACCAATAATCTCGTGAAGCCCTTTCAACAAATCACTAGAGGATGAATTTTTGGTTCAAAATATAATGCATAATATTCAAGTGTATAAGTTGAAGCAGAGAGACAGACAGAGAAGGAAAAGGAATATATATCTATATATTTTAGTGTTTGTTTATTTGAACCTGGAGCACTAAATTGGATGCAGTACTCTGTTTCATTAGCTGCTGTTTCAGAAATCAAATTAAATTAATAAAGATATACCTATGAATTAAGATCCATAGTAATTTTTATGATAATGACAATGATTGTAATGTTATTGTTAATGATGATAATAGTAGTGATACTTATAATGATAATAATGATAATGATAAAAATTGAAATACTACTCCGACTAGTACTAGTACTATTTATAAGTATATTTATAATAAACATGATAGTAAAGCCATAAATCATAACATATACATGTGTTTATTATATGATATACATGTATAATGTTATAATGATGATATCAATGACAATAATGTTATGACAAAATGAGAATATTGGTAATAGTATAATGGTTTAGAAGACTTGGTGAAGTGTGTTACTAGGAAGAGTAACAGTGCTGGAGCAGGTCTCTGAGCTATGTCAGCCCTTGATTCCACAACTTTGTGCTAAGTCTAGTTCTCTCATTTCTCTATTAAAGGCCCCTGCACACTGTGAGACTTTCGGTCACACGACTGACCGACTTTCGATCTGAAATAAATCAGAATAGCCTCAGAAAAAATATGCTTGTGTATTTCAGATTCAAAGTCGGGCCAGTCGTGCCATCGAAAGTCGTATAGTGTGCGGTGGCCGTAAGACTTTGTATCTCAGAGGAGGGATTAGATGTATGTTTAAATATTTTTGGGGAAACTTTAGATTTTGAAGGATCACTCTTTCCTCTCTCTCTCTTTCTAGTATGAATGGAGTGTAGATGTTGCTCAGTTTGGCAGTTTGACTTTTTACAAGATATTTGTACTTTTACTGGGATAAGCAACAAAACTGGCTTGTGAATGCACAGGGTAGATTAATGTACATACAAAATAGATTTTATCTGACTGCCCTTAATGCAAATCTAGTCGTCAGAATTGATCAGACACGCTGGTTCCATATCATCATTTTATCTTTTGCTTTCCCCCTCCTCCTTCCTGACGAAAATTTATTTAACTTCCTTGTTTGTGCTTCTCAACTCAAACTTTGACTTTCATTTTATTATGTATACGCCTAATATTTTGCGAGGTGTTTATTTTCGCGAATTTAAAGACACACGAAAATATTGACTCTGATCCCGACATGAATATTCTGTGCACGCATCTTCATTCAGTACTGTGGATTATCTACTCCCTGATTGCAAATTTAACCACTCGCGAACTTGTCAGGAAGTCCCGATTTGCGAAAATTTAGACTCACTAAATATGTGGCGTATACAGACTTTGTCTCCAGAAATTGTCATTGAGATTCAAGCAATTGCTCAAGATGGCAGTCTTATGTATTTGTCAACGTAAATTTATTTATATTATTTTTTAATGATTAAAAGTGACATATTGACATCTATTTCCAAATCGTATTGATGTGTGCTATTAAAGAACATGTATTGTGTAGATTTACACTCTGTATGTTTTACAATTTTTAATCATGTATCAAAATGTGTATATGTTAATGATGTTTGAAAATTATGAGGAAATCAGAGTAAATCAAATTGAGCTTTTCCACGTTGCATAATGAATATATTCATCTAAGTATTTTCTGGACATTCACGTGCCATATAATTTTCTGCCAAAAAAAAGTATCAACTCTTTGAAGTATGGTAGAAGAATGCATCTCATGGTTGACTTTTATCAAGTGTACAGAAATTGTGAATAGAAAGAGATTCTTTTATTAATCATAGCTATTTAGATAAATAAATGTAAACAGCTGATTTATGGTAGAGAATATGTGTATTGGTCATGGTAATGGATCAGGCTTAAGATGCAATTTTTTATTAAGCTTTGACATATTTTGAAACTTTTTACACAGAGATAAGAACGATGCAAGAATTCCAGCGACTGTAAAATCACCTTGATCTGAGAGGAAGTAGCTATTCTGCCAGTACTCGTGCCAAGAAATGAGTGATCAAATTTTTAGTTCCTCAAGATTCTGACTTTGGCATGTGTTTATATCAGACTAGGATTTTACCTCTTTTTCTTCATATTACTGCCGACATGTAACTTTATATGTTATGGCTTCGAAACTTTGATCTCTAGGACAGCGTAATGCAAGGATCAAACATTGTTCAGATTGTGTATTCAAAAGTAGTGTCTTTAGACAAAACTTTGAAGCCACTTTCTCTTTAAGGAAAAAGGGAAAACATTTTTAATAGGAAGTCGCTAGTTTTATACTATCTAAAATGACAGCACTATGAACAAAGGAAATTTTTATTTCTGATCATTATGGGTGGCAAATTACAATATATGTTTTTTATGTTTCTCAGTGTGTCAAAGACACACATTATTAAGGTGCAAGAATATGAACCCACCCTGCATTTTTGTATTCTTTGATAATCACTCCTAAAAAAAATGTTTGTACAATTTAACAAATTATGATTGAGAAGTTTGTGAATGTCTATGGTAACACTTCAAAATATATTGAGTTTGATCCATTCCTCTTTCGTATAGCTACTGACAAGACATCTGTGAGCACCTGGATTGATGTTTGCATTATATTGATTTTGTAATTTTTTTTTTTACAGTTTTTGTGATAATGTCTTTTTTTTCAAGTACTCAGTGCTATCTGTTTAGAGGCATCTTATTGTGAAAAGCAGTATGCTGTCTGTCAGTGAAGCCGAGATTCCAAATTTTCTATGTTATCCTGTGTGATCAAGGTATTATAATCTTAACTGATCAAATTGACGGTACCAAAGACATTTTTTTTTTTTTTTTTAGTCAACTTCCTGTAGTATCATTGGGTATCCTTCTGTTAGAACACAGTAATGTAATGCATAATGTGTTTCAGGCAAGTTTCAAGTGATAAAATGTATTCATTTGAGGTAGATTCTTATTTGCCAGTTTATGTGACTGTTGACACTTTTAATATCTGATCTTGCATTGTCGCTACAAGACAAAAATTTGATATTAAGGTGTCTGATTTTATGTTTCTTGCCAAGATTATAGACTGTTTACTGGCAAAAAAAAACCCAAAACACACGAACAAAACAACACATATGTGTGCTACGTTATTTGATCTGTGTACAAGTAGAGGATCTCATGCGAGGCAAATGTATTTGCTGTTCGAGGGACACAACAAATATTTGACTTGTAAATAGAAATAGGACAGGAGAGAAGGTATAGTATCATCTATCATTCAAGATGCATGTTGTATGTAGTCCCATTCATAGAGATTAATGATGCAATTGTGTCGTGTATTCCATAAGAGAGAATGCAAAGACATACATGTTCTTTGAATGCAAAGGTGATGCTAGAAGAAATGTTTGTCCTCATACTTTGTGGTTGTTGTTGTTGTTGTTGTTGTTGTTGTTTGTTTTTTTTTTTTTGGGGGGGGGTATGATTTTAAAAATGCATGATTCCGATAGAACTTTAGATTGTGCCATTGTGTTGGATATCATATGTCTGATATATATGTAGAGAACTGCACCATTGTGTGCGTGTGTGTAAATAGTGTACAGAGAAACCAAATTCCTATTTAGGTACATACATATATTTATAGACAAAACCAAGAAATTATTGTACGGCACCTTGCAGCTTAGCTCTGAATGTACATAGTGATATTCTATTTCCAGACACGCACACCCAACTGGCAATCCTCTCTGATTGCAATCTGTTATTTTCAATGCTTCTGCTTGTGCATGGTTTCAGAGGCATTATTGGTCAAGATGTCATTATACATGTAGCGTATATGAGAAAAAAAAAGTACACTACTGTATCTTGAAAGTTCACCCACAGTTTATTATCACCCATTTCATTTATATTCTGTTGTGTAGCAGGCAGGAAACAGGATTGAAAAGGAAGGAAATAATGTGTGTTGTGTTTCAACAAATATGCAATGAATGTGATAGGAACAATGTAATAAACAAATGACCCAGTATTAATTATGTAAAGTAAACAAGGAATATTTTGCAGTGAGGTCATTTTTTTTTTTAATGTGTGTATGTTAATTTTTTGCCCCTCTGAACTCATGCAAAAATGAGAACATAGGAATATTCAGGAGAGATATGTCCAATTTCACAGAAATTTGCTTTACGTTTAAAATAGCAACTATGAACCTCATCTCAACAATGTGATATGATTTTGTATGCATCAAAGGGATCAGTATTACAGAATTAGCAAAAGAGGACCTTGAATTATGGATAATTCCAACTAGAGACCGTGAAATATTTTTCATATTGAAATGAATGATTTGCTAAACATATTTTTGTGCTATGCCACGAAGTATTCCGCATCGTAGTAGATGACATTGTTCGTTTTTTAACAGTATGACTGGGTCTAATCTTGGAAAGGAAATCTGTGACGCTGTGTACGACGATTCTTGATTACTGTACACAGCGCCTCTATGTCGTTAGTGGTATACGTATTCGTGAAACCATACTTTTCATCTTTGGTGCCATAATTTCTTAGCCCTTTGTTTTCCATGATGATTTATAATTGGTTCGGCAGCAGAATTGTCAAAGCCTCTAAATTGCTAAATTTGTAATTGATTATTTAGATTGGTAACACATTTTAGAAGATCTCACTGTCGAATTTACAAATTTTTGTTTAAAAAAATATTATTGATTTTGCCCAGATTTAATTGATTTAGCTACTGTATATGCTGAATTTCATGTGAGGTTTTTATTTTCGCAAATTTCACAAGTCACATGCTATTCGCAAATTTAAAAACACGCGAAAATATTAATTCTCATCCCGACGTGAATGTGATGTACACAAATACATTTCTCTGTTCAGTACGGGTACTCGACAATCATGAATTTAACCATTTGCGAAATTGTCGGGAAGTCCCAAATTGTGAAAAAGTAGACTTACTAAATACTGTATATGGCATATACAGTAGTTCCGTCTAATCTTTCTCCAACATAAGATATGTAGTGACATACGAAGGTGCCAATTTAATAATGAGAAGATGATCATTTCCGCAGCCAAAATGGATTGATGTCAGAATGCAGAAATGTTATCCTATCTAATGTTATCCCATGCTTCAAAATGACTGAACAGCAACATGTGGTCACAGGATCACCAGCCACTACCTCAATGCATGGGTGGCAGGGAATGAAAACTGCACATACACACACACACACAAACACACACATGCACACATGCACACTTAAACATATACACCTGACAGAGTAGGTGCTCAAAAAACATTAGGACACTCTGTACAGATGTCAGATACTTCTATTTCCAAATTGCAAGATTTTACATCTAGAGTTTTTCAGTCGAACAAAATGGAGAGAATGCTTCATCAATGCAAATGGACTTTGTTTGGTTGTACATGTATATGTCAATATAATTATGCTGTATGAAATTGCAGATGAATGTTGTGTGTAGGATCACTTTGTAATTTGTAAACTATCCCGCGTAATATCTCACTGAGCACTTGACATAGATGAGCAAAGTCCTAGCTGTTAGATGAAGCATCGAACTACCAACTGTTTTGACGTAGCTCTCTTATCAATTGCTTTATGGAAGACAGTGTATTTTCTCCACGGAATAAAGCCGTACAGTGAATGTCGATGAACGGGAAAAATGCAATGTACAGTGTGATATCATTGGATCATATACTGTTACAAGCCAGTCTCTGCACAAATATGCACCATGCAATTGCACTAGTCCACATCCATCATTGTATAGGATAGTGTAAATTTACTGACTTAGAGTGTATCTTAGCTGCCACCCTTGAACAAGATCAAAGTACTGTTGAAGGCCTTGTGACCAACATTCCAATTTATCCTTGTACAATGATGTACACAATGTGTGCTGTATAGTATGTCTGTGTAAATTGCATTTTGTTGTATTTGTTTTTTTTGTGTTGTGAAAGAGTGAACCATCTCAAATTTGTGGTACCTCCGGGTCGTCCTTTCCCCTCCGATATTTCGGTTGGCATGGATGACGGTGGTGCCGAAAGTGACAGAATAAAACCGAATCTTATCGATCAACTCTCCACGGGGCCGTTCATATCTCTCGTCTTTGTATCGAGGTTTTGTTTTTAATATGAGAGTAGCATCAAGGCTGCACTTGCAAATGTGAGCCCATGAAAACCTCATTGGTGCAAGCATTGATTTGAGTATGATTCATCGTAAATTGATGTCGATCATTTTTGCGATGAAGTACACACGTTACTACAGTAGATGTGGTATGGAATGAACATTGTTGTATTAACAAGGGAAGGATTTTGGTGAATCTGTACCAACAGTCAACTTTGGCATTTGGGACAGACATGCATTTCAGGGAACTGCAGTTGTTATTGAATTGATGTTATTTGTATACATTTATCTCTCTCTCTCTCTCTATCTATCTATCTACATATATATATATATGTATATATATATATATATATATATATATATGTCAACATGCACACCTTTATTGGGTTGAGTGAAACTCCATGAGATAAGGTACTGTTGAACCTTGTATCAACTATGTATCTGTGTGAATGTTATTATTCTACACTCTACCTCCACAAAATCAAGCATTCTGTACAAAGATAGCCTTTACAAAGTGAGTGTGTGTGTTTGTATGTGTGTGTGTGTTTTTTTAACATATGGGACCATACAATTGCTGTGCATCATATGCACATGTACTTAATTTTGAGGTACATGTATCTACTGTAAAAGTAGACATTTTTGCATAAGCAATTTTTTTATTTTTTTTTTGCGCTCGGTCGAATAAGATGAATTTTGCACGTTTTTAATTCCGCGTAATCAAGATGCTACATAGTGGTATATAGCAAGCAAAAACATTCATGTGCTTTTATTTTTGGCCCAGTTTCTGGTGGTGCAAAAGTTTCCACACCGCCAGAATTTCCACTTTTACAGTATATGATGCTCAGTATTTGGGGGGGGGGGGGAGGTGGGGGGGGGGTGGGGGGGGGGGGAGTGAAGGGGAATGGGAAGAGGTTAGATTCACTTCTATATCCAAGTGAGGAAATGACAAATACTGAGTGAGCTGAATAATTTTGGGGCCACCATGAAGGGCTATTGGTTCTCAGAATGCAGGCATGTTATGTATTACGCACAGGCAAATCCCAAATATCAAGACACATGTCTGTTGTGACAATTTGACATAGTGAATTATTCCACTGAAGGGAGGGGTTCACACCCATGAAATATATATATGAGTATTATAAGTACACATCACTGTCAAATGCCATCTTCGGTTGCAATTTTGTAATATGTGTACACTCTTTGGAGTACATCCATGATTGATTCCACAGCAACAAAACAAAACAAAACAAAACACAAGCAAAACTAAAAAAACGACAGCGACATTATGGTCTGGACAATGAGTTGTTTTATTTTTGACAAAGAAGTTTTAGTACTGAAACAAAGGTATTATCACATCCACACTCGACAACTGAGACAAATATAACAAACATTTAAGTACAGAAAAATCAAGCATTTTTTCTCAAACTGTCAGAGGCAAAGAAGAAGTGAGAACGTCATTCTTTACCTCATAAAATTCTCAAATAATTGCCATTATTTCATAGCAGTAGCACAACTGTAATATGTGCACATCCTTTTTTTTCACATACATGTATCTGTGTGTATACATTTAAAAAAAATATGCAAAAAACATAAATTCAAATGGAAGATACCTCTCACAATCTCACACTCGGAGGTGAGAAACATTTTATTTTAGCTCTCAAACATGTGCTATTTCACACGGACAAACCAGTATCAAAATCGCACCTCAAAGATACATTGACTGTGACTTTCTATAGGCACAACCTTTCATTTACCGCTAAAGCCATTTCTGAGGAATTGAAGGGGGGGGGTGGGAGGGGGAGGCTCCAACTCTTGAAAATTGGACATTATAGTAATTGTGTGCAAGATATTATGCTTCACTCTCTACCAATCTTTCCTGTACGTTAGTGGATAGTGGACATTTTTGATATGTTACAGACACGACATGATTGCATGAATTACTGGCTTCGTCTTGAAGCAGAATTTTCCCTGTTTTATATCGTTTCATTGTAAAATGTGCAAACACAGGAAGAATATGCACACACAGAAAATTTCACAAAATATACCAATGTATTGTTCCAGCTTTGGAGTTAATAACATTTTATACATGACGCAAATCTCTCGTTTGAAGAGGCTACACCCCAGTAAATAATGCCAGTGCATATCTTGGCAATCAATGACTTAAAGTCAAAGATATAAAACACCTGTTTCTTGACCCTGGCCTAATCTAAGCATCAGTCATCGCCACAGCGCCACAGGAGGGGGGGGGGGGGGGCACCGCGAGAGGAGGAGATTGTTTTGGTTTTGGCATGGGCCATGTAGCTCCATGGTGCGTGTGTGTGTGTGTACGTGTGTGTGTGTGAGTGTAGACATTCAGCGTATGCAGACAGAGCATGCCTGTACTGTAGTGACCGGAACTATTGTCATTCCATTTTGCTCTCCCCTTCTCCCTCCCCCATCTCTCCCCCCTCTCCCTCCCTCTCTCCCCCTCGCTCTCCCTCTCTCTCTCTCTCTCTCTCCCCCTCTCTCTCTTTCTCAATGATCCAGTCAGCAGGCTGATTGTAACCAGGGAGGTAGTCTCACCTCCCCGTTGTAACTCACTGCCAAATAGCACATTGTCAGCACCGGCAAACTGGCAATGCTCTCCTTCTTATTCCTGTATTTTCGTTATTTACGGGTCAATTTTTTTCGTTCGAAATGTAAAATGGATGACCATAGAATTTCTCAATAGAATATAAAATTGAAAACTTTAGAAAGGATAGAGAAAATTGAGTTCACTTTGAATGGTCTGCCACAGGCAGATATCCTTATCATGCTCTTACGTAATACGACAGCTGCTTTCTCAATGATCCAGTCAGCAGGCTGATTGTAACCAGGGAGGTAGTCTCACCTCCCCGTTGTAACTCACTGCCAAATAGCACATTGTCAGCACCGGCAAACTGGCAATGCTCTCCTTCTTATTCCTGTATTTTCGTTATTTACGGGTCAATTTTTTTCGTTCGAAATGTAAAATGGATGACCATAGAATTTCTCAATAGAATATAAAATTGAAAACTTTAGAAAGGATAGAGAAAATTGAGTTCACTTTGAATGGTCTGCCACAGGCAGATATCCTTATCATGCTCTTACGTAATACGACAGCTGCTTTCTCAATGATCCAGTCAGCAGGCTGATTGTAACCAGGGAGTAGTCTCACCTCCCCGTTGTAACTCACTGCCAAATAGCACCGGCAAACTGGCAATGCTCTCCTTCTTATTCCTGTATTTTCGTTATTTACGGGTCAATTTTTTTCGTTCGAAATGTAAAATGGATGACCATAGAATTTCTCAATAGAATATAAAATTGAAAACTTTAAAAAGGATAGAGAAAATTGAGTTCACTTTGAACGGTCTGCCACAGGCAGATATCCTTATCATGCTCTTACGTAATACGACAGCTGCTGGAGTCATCAAACCCTGGCTTGGCCTCCAGGTTTGTCACGCCTGAGCAGAAAGCTTATCTGCAATGGACAAGTACTTCGACTCCCAACTCCCAAACGACAAATATACGCACCCCACTTTGGGTATTCCCCAGTTGGGGACTCGCCTCAAACGAGGGATTGACGGCATGAGAAAGTTTGTGCATACGTATCAGTGTACAATGCCATTCATTGCTGCACACAAGTCAATCTTCGTTGTACTTCATCTATTGAAAATACACTGGGGTGTTTGGTTTTTTTTTAATCTTCTTGATTTTTTTTTTTGTTACAAAACTCACCAACACATGTGTCCATGAATCAAAAAATTATGCAAGTCATCAGCATGGTAACTTTTTATTCATGATTTCATAGGTACATTGTCACACAAAGAACAAAAATACCCAAGAAATTGTCAACCAGGACAGAGTTCACAGTGAACAAACAAAAATGAAGATGTACATCTTTGTGTACACTTAGAAATTTCAGGAATTTTTATGATATAGTAATAAATGATTATAAATATGAACAGTGCTGATTACATCATTGAAAAAAAAAAATATATATATAAACTACATAGGTAAGTATCATTTCATACTGCTCAGTGTAACTACATAATGTCCATAACAAAATATGCCAATGCTTCTTTAATGTGCAGTCTGTGCCACTTAAATTTAAGTACAAATTTAACTTGTTTGAGGCAATCTCCACTTTAAAAAATGTTCACATAAGAAAGGGGACACAGAAAAAGAAATGCATGACATTGTCAGAATTATTAAAATGGACATGCATACTGCTGTCTGCGCTGAGATAACAGGGAGTTGATAATACTTGTTGGTTTTACTTAGTGCTTTCATACTAGGTCCTACATTGTGGTGTGGTATTTTCTTTTAACATGACACATTATTTCCACCACACCTCCAACCATTTCTGTCAATGAGGAATCCATAATTTCACTAATGGCTTGCAACAGTGCATTATATTTGTTTGACACCTCTCCAATGAATCTGAAAAAAAAAAATAGTGAAGTTCCTGAAATATCAATGTTTACGTACAGTAATACAATTACTTTTATTACCATATTCTCATTGTACAAGCCACTAGGAAAGTTGTGAGGTGATGTCGTTATCACCGTAACTAATTTGCATAAAGGATTGTCACCACTATCCTATGTTTTATGAAAACTTGTTCAAACACTTAAGAATCAAATAACTTGATTTCATTTCCAAATGTTTCAGTAAACTTCTACAATGCCATTGAATATAATTCCCACCAACAGCCATAGCTGTTAAAACGGGTTTACAGACAGCAGCTAACCATTTACTTCACAGGGCTGCCCAGGGGCAGTGAGACTGTGTTAAGCATAAATAGCAAGCATGTGCAGCCAATGTGTTACAATCTTGTTTGCTTCAAACAGACATACTCTGTGCACAGTGATTTCTATTTTAGTTGTTTCAATTACAAATTGTTCATTTTGGGAGGGATCAAAAAAATGATTTTGGTGTGCAGTGTGAGGCCCATCTACCCGCAGTTTATTCGAGTGAATTTCTTGTGAAGTACCTCTTCCTATAGAATGATCATAACCAAATCGATCCCAACACAACATGGTGGAGAACCCGCTTTGAGCAACAGGAGGGCGAGTTGGGACTGAGATAACATTTTCTACCAGAAGTCGATCTGCATTGCTTAAAGGATTTGAGCTCAATTCGTCAACTCAATATGGCATCTGTTTCATTGTTGGATCTTCAACGATTTACTTCAATCATGGTTGCTGTGGAGCTCTATCTGAGGACATATCCTTGTCATTTCAAAGGACGCAGATACCACTGTGATTTCCGTCAGAATGACTAGCTACCTCCTTGCTCGAAATCTGCTGGAGCAGCTCACCTTCCAGTGTTTCTACAATTTCTGCCGTCTTCATCTTTGAAACTCTTTATGTGCCACGTTCGCACGTCCGACTCAGTCGACGGCGTGCCAACTTCGCATATTCTGCTCAACAAACAAGCCGCCAAGACCGATCGATAAACCGCTAATTACTGCTAATCCCGCGGCACAATGAAAGCGTTTCTCGTGCTTTTGCTCCTCCTATATACGGCTTGCATTCTATGTGGTGGTCGGCTATCAAGCGATGTTCCCAACTAGATTTGCTCATACATTTTAAGTTTCTGTCACGGTTTTATGTGCAAAAGTCATGCCTTTACAGTAATGTAGCAACTGGTCATTCAAAAGAAAAATTGAACATAGATTCGTCATAAATTTATATCGAAACGAAGCTTGGCATTCCTCTTTAACTTTGCCTCCTATTATACCCATCTTAACAGAAATTTGTAGAAGTTATACAAATTGGAAAAACAGAATTCTCTCTCAAAGCATGACTACCTTGGTGTCTCAGAATAACGTGGCACACAGGGGGTTTCCACCATGGCACATAAAGAGTTAATTGACGTTCAACGGATGCAACCATGATCAACCTCAGTGTCCCTATGACTGTTGGTGCCCAGCTGGCTACAATATTACTGCACTGCACGATGCGAGCCTCATGGACATCAGAGGATGCTTCAGTGTGCTATTGACTATGGGCAGACAGGGATCAATTGACCAACCTTCGACAAGCATGATGACTACAGGCAAACTGGGATCCGACCAACTAACCCACAGCCTGTGCCTTATATGACTGATTGGGTCAACAAATCACTGGAGAGATCTTGTAAACTACTTAATTGCTACTGACACTAAACAAGAGAACATTATTAGACATGTTGGACACATTGGACTTTCAAATAAGTAAATATTATGTTTTTTGTTGGCATGTTTTCTATGAACAACTTCCATTACTTAGATCACTTGGGTAAGACCAGGCGTCCACTAGGGCATGGACAAGACGCGGACAACACCTGGAAAGCAAATTTGGTATTCCGCTCTCGTTCGGCAACCTGTCCGCAAATTCCTGAAAATGTCCGCTCATTGTCCTAAACATATCCGGGCGTTTCCGCACCTTCGGGAGAGAGAAAAATTTCCGCATCCAAATTTCGATCGAGACCAAAATTTGGACGCGGAAATGAACTTCCTGACACCTGCGGCAACTAATTGTCCTGATGATGTCCTCAGGGCATCCCGCCTGTGCGGAACACTTCCGCAAATGCTCCTGAAAGAATCCCACTGTGTGGGGAAGCTTCGCGATTGAAAGCGGAAGACACCAGGAATGTTTTAAGACAGCGGAGCCGATGCGGATCTATATATGCAGGTGTCCGGAGCCGATGCGGACATTTTGTGATCAAGACACGAAAGTGTTGACATGTTCCGTGAGCGTCATGCCCATGAAACGCAAAAAGAGCAAGAAGGGAGGCGAGGCCCCCATGCATATATCCCCATCACAGCCACACCTTTCGTCTAGTGATGAAGTACACTAGGTAAATCTAAGGAGTTCCCGGTCCCAGAAGGCAAAGAAGAAGGCAGTAGAGACTGTGCCAACAGCAACCAGAAAGAAAAGGAATCAGCCAACTCACTTCCTAGTAAGTTTATGTTGATTTGATCTTTTCAGAAATTATTTTTCATCTGAGTGACTTTCATGGTTGCCATTACCTACTATGGTACATTTTCTTTTATGTTGTTTTCTTATTTGCGAACAAACTAGGTTGTCCCATGTGACCACCTAGCTGAAAACTCACAAAAGTAGGTGAAAATACACTCAGCAGAAAAAAGTGCATGTAAACACCTTTTCAAGTTTACATTTCTCATAGAATTTTTGGCTAAATGTTAACGTATTATATAAAAATGAACAAGTTGTCATTCATAAGTAAATGCTCTTCTATGATACAATTAGAACAAAAGACAAATTCAACACAATAAAAAGCATGAATTCAAATTGCAAAAATTCTTACATATATTCTATTATTACATAACTAAACTGAATGAATGAAAGGAATGTATTGTCTTCATTGAATCATATTTGTGCCCTTGCTCTCTATGTCATTTGAAGTTTGTCAAAAAAAATATCTAATTTCCCCTTTAGTTTTCCACTTTGATTTTGTTTGAGGTTATAAAGAGATGAAGAGAACGAAAACTTATTTTTGCTATTTCATTCATGTCTTTCATTGTGTTAAACTGCAAGCTATCATTGTTATCGTAAAGGGCATTTGCAAATGAAACATTGTCCGCGTTCATTCCTGGTGTAATCCTAAATGTTTCCGCACTGCCCAGCTACGATTAGCATATTCCGAGGTTTTTCGCGCTCTTCTGGAGTGATTCCTAGGACACTCCTAGGAATGTCCGCAGTCAGTCCGCGGACAGACCGCGGATATTCCTTGGAATGTCCCAGGACAAGCCTATTCGCACATTTTTTCCACGTCTGACGCAGACAGGATGCGGAAATGACAGAATTTGCTTCCGCAACCCTTCCTGGGCTTGTCCACGCCCTAGTGGACGTCCGTCCTAAGTGAAGCACAATTAATATCATTACCTTTCTGAGAACGAGTATGAGAATGTCTGTGAGAAGGGAATGCATCATCTATTTGTACTAATTGTTAGTATAGTACGCATACCGAGTACGTGTGCTTTGTAACCAAGCATTAAAAATTCATTTTAGTCTTCTCCTACTTAAGTACCGGTATGTTTATTAGGTTGTCCTAGCAGAAAACATGACTACTATACTGTACTTCTTCCACCTCAATGACTGACAGACAACTGGGACTTTGACAAACAGACTTTCTGTCCAATCGCTTTTCAGGCGATCGTATTGACCGGGACCTTTGCACAGCTCACATTCTTACATTTGAGGACTACCTCGATGTGCACAGCTCTGACATTTCAAATTCCTCCTCATTTCCTGCCATTTTGAAAGTCTTCAAAAGGAGCCTACAAGGCCAGGCAAGACACTGGATAGAAGGAAAATCATTTGACAAAGGTGTCTTCAGGAACTACACATGCCAATGCTATTTTGGCCACCATCGTTGTCTCATCAGGCATACTGAAAGTGAGCACAGGAATCAACAGGGCCATGAGTGCAAGTGGAGTGGGAGAAACTTCACGATGAGAGACAGCTTCTTGACCAACTACCGACAACTGCATCAAAAACCCAAAAAAATCTGCAGTAGAAGAAAGGGGAAGGTGGGACTCCTTCCCCAAGAATGCCACAGCCATCCTTAAGATCATGGAAGCTGAAATAGCTCCCGTTCTCCTACTTCCAAACAGATGAAGGGCACAATTTTGATGTCAGAGAAGGTACAGCTACCCACAGGCGCTTGTGCAGAAATAAATGTGGATGTCTCACCAGAGATGGGACAGGAGGTGGAGCAGTCCATCGAATCATCTCAAGCTCCACCAGGGGGATGTTGGTGATGATGGGGTTTTCTCATACAGGGTCTGGATCGTCAGACTCTGGATCAGACAGTCCACCACCTGAGCCAGACGGAGACACGCTGGAAGCACACTTAGGTATGGCAGGTCCAGGTGAATCATCCTATACGAGAGCTGTCCACTCCAGCCATGCTCCAGAACCAACGAGCACACATGGGGTGGGGGAGCAGTCTTTGCGAGCCGAGTCTCGAGATGGGGGGGGGGGGGTGGAGATCTGGGGAGAGAGCTATTAAAGAGGGAACACACAGAGTCATATTCCTGTGAGCTTAAAGTAGAAGCCCGCAAGTACAGCTCATCAGGTTGCATCACGTGGATACTTGAGTACCTGGCAAAGCAATGACATGATATGCAGTTGACAGTCTAGCCGCCCAGTGAATGGCAATAAGGACTTTTTGATTTGCACGTTGAGCCAGGCGTCACCCTGTTATGACGTAGTTTTTACATACTGCGCATGCCTCAGTGTCGAACCCCGTGCGCGCCAGACAGTGAGCAAGTTACGGGCACTGCCATGATCACAGATTCAGCGCATTTCAAACTCAAGGGGAAGCTTGTCGCCAATGCGATTAATATCCAAGCATGCGATCATCTGATTTTGTGACTTCACGACCGATCGCCGATCGTAAGTTTTGGCGGCAAATTTGACAAGAAATAGGCGGGGCCTCACTTGGTTTCTATGGAAAAGTGAGAGTACCGATGGAGATGATGCATTTTGAACATAACATGACGTACATAAACCCAAATAAACAGGGCTACACCCGCCGCTCCTAGACACTATGGTGGGCGGTGTTGGCACTAGCACGCAACACAACATCTCACACAGCAAATATCTATTCACTTCCCATTTCTTGTTCTTCCTTTCTTTTTTTTTACATACTTATCAATTTTTCCAGAGGATATCTTGTATGCTCTGTGATTCAATGATAGTTTTCTTATCATTTAAGTGCATTTGCTTTCATTCTTAATTTTTTGGAACGTTGGTAGGGTATTCCAAAATAAAGGGACCCCAGAGGCCAATACAGCAAGATATCTACATCTTATCAAGATAGCTGCTTGTGTCTCAGACCAACTCAGTTGTTTTACAGTACATTTGTCGTCTTTGAAGACAGGTGTGATGAATCAAATGATCAATGGATCAGCATACTGAGCATTTGCAGTCACTTTGTCGATTCAGTGGAAGGAGGACAAAGTCATGTGCCAACACAGAAGCTGTGTCTTTCAAAGTATCTGATTACAGTCAAACTCGGATACCTCGAACTCGGATAAGCCGAATATCGCTTACCTCGAAGGCAAAGTGAAAGTCCCGATTGTTCCTATGGAGTTTTCGTGTGTTAAAATTCGCGTAGCTCGAAAAAAACTAACTCGAAGTTCGGTTACCTCGAAGGGAAATCTCATGTCCCGATCTTAATTAACTTATTGTTTTTCCCAGCATGTTGCTCGAATTGAAATTGCAAACATCACTCAGCATTTCCGATGAAGCGCGCGTGGACAGCGAAGACATGTCACAAATCTTTTCACACTCGATTGTAAATATTCTGAGCCCCAGAACGATCGTGCGCTCAAATACCCGATACACAGCTGACAAGGAAAATCCCCAACACCTACTGTACCTACACACGTACCCGGAATGCATATACTTGTAGCAGCCGTGCAAATGGAGAGCTTACAATAGCACTACGCTCTGTTTTGATTTGCGATCGTGATAGTCATGCCGTGCGCGTACATTTCTTAACCGTCGTGGCGCACCTGCTTAGGTGTTAACAGTTTTATCTTTGGCATTAATCAAGGTCCACTGTCCAAACATCAATCTCCCGCTATTTTTTTTTTTCCTTTCACGAAGTTTGTTTCATTAATTCTCCCCGAGAACGCAAGCTCTGAATATTTTTTTTCCAGCAATGCGATTATGAAGCATAAGTGTGGTATATGATCTGGAAGTATAGGCCTAGCATAATAAAGAATAGTATAGATATGATTTAACAACAGTTTATTTTGATAAATTTCGAAGTAACGGAATAATACGCTTTACGATTTTCAGACAAAAAAAAAAAGAAAGAAATCATCATGTATTTTACCCCTGTTTTGAATTGAATCTTTTTCGAGTTTTCGGTATTTTTTTTTCTTTTCTTTTCTAGCACAATCGTCAAGGCCCCCTAAGATTGTTTCGCTTCTTTTTTTTTTTTAATGCGAACAATCCTCTTCAGTAAATGTTTATGATTACAGCAATAGCACTGTCCTCAGAAGCCATAGCCGGAATCTGATCTAGCGATATCACTCACTAGTAGCCCATCCTTAATGTACTGTGCTGCACTTATTCAGGGCTCGACACTTACAGTGGCCCGAGGCCACCAAAACGCACGTCGGGCCACCAAAAAAAAAGTCGGATGTTTGCCTTTACTTTTGGAGATGAACAGCGGTAACAATCGGCCCCGAAAGTTGCTACAATGAATGTCGGATGATTGCTTTTGATTTTGGAAATGAATAACAGTAATATTCGACTCCATACGATACTAAAATAAATGTCGGATGTTTGCTTATACTTTTGGAAATGAATAACGGTAAGATTCAGCTCTGTACGGTGCTTAAATTAATGTCAGATATTTGATTTTGCGTTTGGAAATAAACAAGGATAACATTCGGCTCCGAAAGATACAAAAATGAATGTCGAACGATCCCTTAGACGTTCGGAAATGAATAACAATAGTATTCAACTCCGTATGATGTTTGCTTTTATATTCGAAAATAAATAGCAATGACATTCGGCTCCGGAAGATGCTAAAATAAATTTCGAATGTTTGCTTTGACGTTCGGAAATAAATAATGATATTCAACTCCGTACGATGATAATATATGAATGCCGGATGTTTGCTTTTACGTTCGAAAGTACATAGCGATAACATTGGGCTCCGGGATAGGCTAAAATGAATGTCGAATGATCCCTTTTACGTTCGGAAATGAATAACAATAACATTCAACTCCGTACGATGATTAAATAAATGTCGGATGTTTGCTTTTACTTTCGAAAGTAAATAGCAAGAACATTCGGCTGCGGAAGATTCCAAAATAAATATCACAGTCATGATTGCTTTTACATTTGGAAGTGAATAGCAGTAACATTCTGCTCCATACCGATACGATGCTAAAATAAATGTCGGATATTTGCTATTATACATTTCGAAATTAATAACAGTAACATTCAGCTCCATTCGATGATAAAATGATTGTCAGATAATTCATTTCACTTTTGGAAGTGGACAGCAGTAATATTGGGCTCCGTATGGTAGTAAAACGAATGTCGGATGTTTGCTTGGAAATTTAGAAATGAATAACCGGTGCGTGGCGGTGCGACATTGCCGTCGCTCCCTGTAGCTCTACACAGTCTTGGTGAGCTACATGTACACCCATAGTTGTGCGAAATTTTAATAGTTTGCAAAGCTAAGACTGATTCTTGTGTTGGATATTGTGTACGAAATGACTTAGAGAGAGAAAAGGAGGAAAAACGAATAGTGATCGAGGGGGTACCTACGCCGACGCGACAATGTACATTCAGCACGCATGTTCTGCAACCCTGTCTTGCGCTCGATTACGTACCGGTATTTTCTTTTTGTTTTTATGGTGATTTAAGTCATTTAATTGTTCACCAGAAAACACTGATGAAAGAAGAACATCGATTTTCATTCAATTCATTCATATTAAAGTTGATTCAAATCCAATTGACAAGCATACAAACAATCGGTAGGCACTGTAACAGATACCATGTTGAACATCGACAAAAATCGGATAAGTCGAAGAAAATTCGACGTACGCGTACCTCGAAATTCGCGTACCTCGAACCAATTTCTTCAGTCCCGACGACTTCGAGGTATCCGAGTTTGACTGTATGTTGCAAATTGATGCCAGCAAAGATGAAGTAGCCGTCCACCCAAAACACTTCTGCCACAGTTGTTACTGCCAAATAATAATCAATAGGCCTACTGCAACTAAGTGGCAACCAAAGAATGACTGGAGACCACATAGTCGATTGAACAAATGTCACACATGTGATCTGTACGAGCAGAGTTCAAAACCAGGACGGCCAATCAAAAAACGAAAGCGCAACCCTGGTCGCCCACCTAATCCAAAACCTGATGCAACCACCCATTTCAGACGCATGACACCGAGTAATATTGAAAAATAGGCGATGATGGGTTTCACATTGAGTGAGGGGAAATCTTTTCTTGTGTGTTCAATTTGTATGTCGTTGTCTTCCTGCCCTGTCCAAACATCATGCCATCATTTGTTTTGTATCGACTGTATCTCCTCTTTGTATCGTGGCACTGTCTCTGTTAATTGTCCTGTCTGTGACACCTTGATTCATTTCACAGAAACATTCACACCGCCACACTACATTCAAACACTTCTCAAGGACCTCAAGGTCACTTGCAGAAAATGTTCTCTCAGTCTGCCTTACACGCAAACAGACATCCACAGCTGTTCAAATGCACATCAAACAGATCACACATACAATGCTGTACGCAAAAGACCACATCATGAACATAGAGTCGCTGACACCCAAACAAGTGCAAAAACTTGGGACAGTGATTGTTAAAGACAGCTTGTCTAGCTCAGCAGACAAGAAGACTGCCTCCTTTGGCATTCCAGGATGTGGAAAGGTAAAACTACAGTGCTATGTTTAGAGTTAATTAGGGATATTGTGGTAACAACAGTTTAAACAGTTTTAAGGACACGTATAGTAAATGTATAGTCAACCTCGCATCCCTCAAATCATTAGAGACTGAAGAAAATGGTCTAACTTATGCGAACTTTGAGGTATGGGAGCTTGAGTTCTCATAGGAGGTTCTCAATTAGGAAAAATTGGGGCTTTTATTTTGCAATATTCAATATTTCAGGACAAACTCTGAAAAGGAAGCAAGGAAAAGGAGGAATACAGGCAGTGATACCACTGAATACCTAGTGAAGAAGCTTGAAATGGAGAGAGATTCGAAAGGCTGAGAGTTGCAGCTGAGAAGAGAGGAAATGGAAAGTAAACGACAAGAAGAACATAGAAAGTTGGAGCGAGAAGAAAGAGAAGAAGAAAGGAGGGGACAAGATGAAGAAAGAAGGCGCGAAAGAGAGGAAAGAGAGGAAGAAAGGAGGAGGCGCAGTGAAGAAAGAGGAAAGGAGGAGGAAAGAGAAAAGGAGAAGAGGATAAGAGAAGATGCAGAGAGTGACAGAAGAATGGACTTGCTCCAACAACAGCTACTCCTGCAGAATGAAGTTATATATGAAGGGCATCTGATTACAGAAGAAGAACTTGAAAGAAGGGAAGAACATTCAAGAAGAAAGCGTCTTCAGATATGAATTCACCTGGAAAGGAAAGAAGCCGTGGTAGGTTTTTGTAGCAGACCCAATCTTTCACATCCTGAAGTTTTGACATATCAATCCTATTGCTCAGTTCTCACTATCACATTGTAAGCTCACCCTTGCTAAAAGCTCACGGTAAGCTCATGCAATTGCTTTCACCAGGCATCTGTCATGCTAAAGTTTGTTCAACGCAGCCATGCTGACAATGCATGGCTGGCCCATCACCAAGAGGGGGATGCAGTGTGGTCAGGGTTGGAGGCAGCCGGATACGAGGACATCACAATTAATGGAACGATCTTGTTGGCATTCGGTAGATGGCTCCAGAGGCACATCAACCAGGAGGGGGAGGATCACTACTGCCGCTACTGCACCATGGAGTTTGGCATGAGGATGCCCCCCATCCAGTATGAGGTCTTCCGACTGAGTATCCCGATCGCGGAGGTAATTTACCATTTTACTTTTCATGTAAAACCACATATTAAATGCTTCCTATCAATAACTCAAAATAATTACACTTTTTTGGTTTTATTTTCATATTTTAGATCGAGCACATTGAGGTCCATCTTGGGACTGACGTCACCTATGTCACCCCCCCCCCCCCCCCCCCCATACTTCTCATAAAAGTGCTAGGGCCAAGGAATATTGTGGGAAAATGCCTGCTTGGTCGAGGAATAAAAGCTGTTCATGGGATTTCCTAGGGTAATCCAGTTCGGCACCTGGGATGGGTGTAAGTCGGGGAGGGCTGGACCTCTCTAAGGTAAAATGTACATTTTGACTATTTTGTAAAACGAAGGCCAAATTTCAACAAAACTTGATGGCGGTCATCATTAACGGAAGGGACTTCAAATGGGGTTTGTCACTCCTAAAGGAGGGGAGGGGGCGGTGGTATGGGTTAGGGGCAAAGCCCTTATACCAATTACTTCATATTTACCAGGAATCTTTGCTACACCCAGGCATGCTAGAGCCCAGTATATTGAGTGCTTATGTGTGCAGATAAAGAAGTAAAGTTCTTCATGGACCCCCCCCCCCCCTTCTTCTACTGTGGGTCATGCCGTTTACAGGGAGAACATTTCTTGATGAGCATGGGGTGCAGCAACAGGGGTACAGCAGACTCTGGTTTGCATGAGAAAACAGATGAAGGCCCAGGTTATATAGACAGTAATACAAGAGACACAGGTTTGAAAGAGGGAACAGATGAAGACACAGGTGACAGAAACAGGGGTACAGGAGACACTTGTTTGTTTGAGAAAACAGATGAAGGCCAAGGTGATGTAGACAGTAATACATGTACAACAGACACAGGTTTGAAAGAGGGGGCAGATGGAGGCCTGGGTGACATACACACGGGTACAGCAGATACTGGCTTACATGAGAAAACAGATGAAGAAGACCCAGTTGATTTCATTATTTGTCACTAATCTATGTAGAATTTTACAATCATGTATCCCTTATCATGTGTGATGATTTTTTTTTTTTGCTTAATAAGGAGTGGTCTATGTCATTCATGATTTAGTGCCTTACTCTGCTGTTACTGAGCTATATCAAGAACAGTATGACTTAACCATTTTTTATTGTGATAATTGTTCCTTTTTTTATTCATATATTTCTCTCAGTATTGATGCTACATATAATGCTTCTGGTGGCTTGGGCAGACTGGTCAATGATGCTGAACATCGGTTCGCGAATTGTGTAATGAAAAAGACGCAGTTTGATCATTCCCCACATCCAATACTTTGTTTGTTTGCAACCAGTGACATTGAAGAAGGGGAGGAACTGAGATTTGATTACGGAATAAAGGATCTCCCTTGGAGGAAACAGGAAACCTGTGGGCATCAAACTCAGGAACCGAGAAAAAACACTTTACCAAAGAGATCAAAAAGACTGCCAAAAACCAAAAGGACTACAAGAGAGACCAAAAAGAGACCAGAAAGACCACTCACCAGGCAGCTCAGAAGACATCCAGGCAGTACAAATTTGATCTCATCTTGCCAATAATAACCAGGTTCATTGCCAGTGACAATGTTCAAAATGATGCACAGTCTTTTGAGTCTGCTTCAGATTAAGATTCCAGTAAGCAACAAAATGTATTCCCAGATGAATATCAATCTCAATCTGGTGATGGAAGAGAAAGACACAACTGTGGATGATGTGTAGGAAGTTGAAGAAGATGACAGTCATGATTGGGAAATCTCAAGTGCTGCTTGTACTGATAATAGTGATTTTGTCCCCAACTCAAGTTCTGCATCTGACGATGATGAGTTTGATGTACTACCATGCCACACACACAGGAATCACTTGCTTGGTAATTTCAGTTGAAATGCAGATACATGAGTCACATCAAGATAAGGGTGACCGTGCTTCCTTGTCACATGATAGAAGGCCAGATGACACTTCAACATTGTTACAAAGTGAGCAATGCAACAAGACGCCGGTATCCCACAAGTGTGCAGCAGAAGATACATCTGACATGGATAGAAAAAGAACGAAGACCAGAAGGCGAATGTGCCCTTTCTGTGGTAAATCCTACAAAGACAAGCTACATCGTCATTTTACATTGATGCACGCTGACCAAGATGTAGTGAAAGAGAAAGCACCTGGGAAAGAAAGAATCAAGCCGTTCAGTTTGTTCAAGAAACAAGGTATCCATGAGGCAAACAATAAGATTGCTGGGGACCACAGCCCAACATTCCAGCAAGGGAAAAGAACAAGAACAACTGACAAACTGATGACATGTGGAAGCTGTAAAGGCTTTTTCAAATCTCGATTACGAAAATGAGGTTTTCGTTCATCTGCCTTTGCATTCTCGACTCCACAACTCATGCAAAAATTAATTAAAAATTAAAAATTAATGATGATTTCTTCCTTTATTTCGGAAAACTTAATAATCATATTGACACAAGCTTATATGTCTATTGTATTTTAGATGGCTCAGAAGATTGTGAGGGTGGATGGCTGAAAGACCCCATTTCCTAACGACATACCCAGAGTTACGTGGCTTAGGAACTTCTTGAAAAGGAACAAGCAACTCTCGAAATGCATCCCACAAGGTCTAGGTAAAGAAAGAGCGGTCCTAACAATAGAGAAATTAGAAAAATGGTACTCGGATCTTCACGAGGACCTTGAAGAGGAACATGCTCTTTCAATATTAGAAGATCCAAGCCGAAAGTGGAATGCCGATGAGTCTGAGTTTGCGTTGTGTCTGGAGGGACAGAAAGTTCTTGCGATGAAGGGATCGCGTTTTATCTACTCTTTCACATCCAGACAGCGGACGATGCTCACTACCCTGGAAGCTGCATTGGCTGGTGGGGTATACTGCCCACCGTATGTTATCTATCCGGGAAAGAGGGTCTGAAGGACCTGGCGTCCGCTTCAAGGCGCACCTGACTCCTGGTTCTGAGGACTGGGTGACTCCAGATGGCTGACAGCCGAGCTGTTTTACAGTTGGTTGTCAAACCACTTTCATCCCTTCCTAAAGAGTCAGGACATACACTTTCCAGTTCTCGTACTCATCGGCGGCCACTCAACGCATCTTGACGAGAGTGTCAGCGAGTTTTGTGTTGAAAGCAAGATCATCTTGTACAGGTTAGAGGAGCACACATCCCACATCATGCAGCCACTTGACGTGGGTGGGTTTGCACCTTTAAAGAAGGCGTATCAGCGTCACGAGCGTCGATGGAGAGACAACCACCCAGGTCAATTTGTCACGAAGGGAACTTTTACTGAGCCGTTTTCTCAAGCGTGGGAAGAGGTATCGGGAAATCCGGACTATGCCAGAGGAGGTTTCCGAGCAGTCGGCCTCTTTTCCTTTACGGGAGAATTTAATCGATCAAAGCTGGAGCCCTCAAACATCTTTGTTCTTCCACCCACTCCGGCCGTCTTGTCTCCTTCCTCTTCCATTCTGTTAGAAAAGTATTCTGTAAGAAAAATAAACTTTCGTCCAATAACCCAACAACGAGACACCAGGTTTATCGGCGCGAAGTGCGCTATGATGAACACCGCCACCAAGCGGTCGAAGACCGGCATATTCACACGACTCTCAAAATGGCCGCAGTGACCATTTACAGACAATAAGCTTCGCTGACGATTACATTTGGGGGATTGGTAGGTATATGTCCTAGGTATTAACGATGGAGTTTGAATGAAATACCTGACAGAAAAAATCAAATACGGGAAAAACGGTTAACCTGACAGACACCGGCATCGTTACTCTACAATGAAGAGTGAAATTATACTCATGGCTTTAAAGGAAGCCAAGTACTTTTCCATCATGGTTGATAGTTCTACTGATGCCAGTGAGATTGAGAAAGAACTTGTCTTTGTTCATTTTGTGAATGAAAATACTGGTGAGGTCCAGTCAAACTTTTTTTTTTGCCTTACTGATGTTAGGCAAGCTACAGCACATGGATTGAAAGATGGGCTGGATGAAATATTCACTGATGTAAATATGTCACTGAAGGAAAAGTTGATCTGTGTTCGCACTGATGGTGCCGCAGTAAACGTGGGAGCGAAAAAAAAGGTTTGGTTTGCTCTTCTACGGAATGATGAAATGCCCTGGTTAATTGGGATGCACTGTCTCAGTCACAGGCTGGAACTGGCAGCTAAAAATGCCTTTGAGGACACATACATGACTGAGATCAGTGACATGCTTATGTCGTTGTATTATGTGTATGAGAAGAGCCCAAAATGTCTGCAAGAGTTGAAGACTTTGAGAGAAGTCAAGGAGGACGTTGTAACTAAGCCAGAGAAGGCTCATGGGACGAGATGGCTACAGCACAAGTCCAGGGCACTTGCCTCTCTTATCCGGTCATATCCAGTCATTGTTGGCCATCTTGAATCTATGGCCAGCGAAACATCTGCAACGGATAGCGCAAGATTTCGTGGATACCTGAAGGTTCTGACAAGTTTCAAGTTTGTGCTTCACATGCTGCTGTTTTTTGTTTTGTTGCAACCTTTAGCAGCACTTTCCTGCAATTGAGAGGAGGTACAAGTTTAGGGGCCCTCCTCATATAATACAAAATATATTTGTGACCTCTTCATTAAACGCATGACCCTATTCTAACCGAACTCAGATAGAAATCATCCATATGGGAAGGGACTGAATCATGGGTGTCAAGAGCATAGCCCCCCCCCCCCCCCCTTCAAAATGGTCGGGGATGTGGGGGGACTTGATGGGTAAAATGCATGTTCAGCCTCTGTCTGTAGGGCTCATTGCAGGATGTAAATAACACTATTTAATACACATGAACAATCATTATACGGATTAGCAAAAGCGACTCCAGTGTAGATCATGTGGGGCACCCAACCCTTACTCCCTGAGGGCAACTTGAAAGCCAATAGTTTATTTTCTTGCTTTAAATGCCAGTATTCAAACATGGCAGGAATCATCCTTAGGAGAAGTTTTAAAGCTAAGAAAGTGGGGCATCTGGACCTTCTTCCCCCACCCCACCGGAAAAAAACAACAAAAAACTGATGGTCATGGGACTTCTAGGAGCAGTGGTGATGGCCATAGGACTTCCAGGAGCAGTGCTGATGGTCATGGGACTTCTAGGACAACAGTCACCTACCAACCAGAACCTGGGATCAAGTACACAACAGTCACCTACCAACAAAGAGCTGGAATTAAGTAAACAACGGTCAGTGCTGATGGTCATGGGACTTCTAGGAGCATTGCTAATAGTCATGGGTCTTCTGGGAGCAGTGCTGATCATCATCGGACAACTAGCAGACGAGGTGTGTTTGCAGTGATGATGCTGAGAATGCATTATTCATTACCAGAATGTGCATTCAACTATGATAGATACTGTATAAAAAATGCCAAATATTTCACGAGGTTTTTATTTTCGAGATTTTTGTGAGTAGGCCGCTATTTGTGAAATTAAGGACACCCCAAAATATTGACTCTGATCCCGATGTGAATGTGATGTATGCATGTACATAATTTTCTTTGCTCAGGACAGGACTCCACGATTGCGAATTTTAACCACTTGCGAAATCGTGAAATTCTAGACTCGCGAAATATATGGCGTATATAGTACATGAAACATGCATGCCATATTTGACACAGTATTTTATCAGTTTGGTCATGCCCATTGAAGGCAGAGAGAGAGACTAAGATAATCTGCTGTTGAACCCCCAAATGTAGAAATGCCCACAAATATACTTAAGTAGAAATACATCAACCACAAGTGTAGAAATTGTCCACAAATGTAAAAGTAAACAGTGCCCACTAATGTAGTAAAATTATTTAATACATTAACGACAAATGTAGAAAATTTCTTTTTTTTCCTGAAGACTTTTTTTTTTTCATTTTGGTTGCTGAACACGAATCCTCACAACATCAAAACTAAACTGCTCCACATATATACCACCCTATGATTTCCTTATTGCAATAGTGATACTAACCGCTTTACAAGAGATGTTACTTATAATCAGCAGCTATTTTCTACTTTCTGCTATTCAAAAATGACAGAGAAAAATAATTATTATGATTGTTCAATGTAATTGTACAGTTGTGCACATCAGCATGTCAAAGGCTAATACACAAATAATGGAATAGAAATTCAATAACCCAGGGGCTACTTTTAAGACAAGAGATGAAGGGACATTCACAGCATTCTCAGGCCTGTTTGAGCATGTGTGTGATGGTGATTGTTTTTGCATGGACCATGGGCTTATTTCCACAGAAACAAAAGGAGAAAAAGTATTGATTATCATATAATCCCATGGTCCATGCAAAAACACACACACACACACACACACACACACACACACACACACACACACACACACACACACACACACACACACTACTTTATGTTCAAGCAAGCATCATATTTGAGAACGAGTCCTCAATTCCTGTTTTTGTTTTGCCTTAGAATAAGCACGGATATTCAGAAAGAAATCAAAACAACATCTCTCATGACCAGAATTTACTTCGGTCAATTCAAAGAAAAGCACATCAAAGAACTTGAAAGTCACATTATTTCAACGTTGACAAAGGCTGGAAACATGATCGATGAACAGAAACAAAGAATCGAATAGCAAAGAAAAGAAGTGGCAATATTGAAGACAAATGCTTTCCAGAAGAGGAAGAAGACATCCAACAAGGATGGTAAACAGGCAACCTTGCACAAGGCCTCTGAGGCCTCTAACACCTTGGAGACGAATGCCCAGGAGGATCCTCAGGCAGCAGGAACATCTCTAGAGGCCTCCTTCACAGAGGATGATCAGGATGATGAAATCATGTCCTCATCCATGGGTCTGTTTGAAAAAGAGTATGACGTGGCAAGTCAGAGCTAAGCTATGTACCACAATTACGGTACCCGTACTGGGAGAAAACTCTGAGGGATCTGTGTGCCATGGTGAAGCAGCTCGGCATCCCAACATGGTTTGCAAGTTTTTCTGCAGCAGATCGTCGCTAGCCGGAGATAGCTTCTGCTATTCTCAAAGTACAAAGTAAAGAAGCACCTGCAAACATGGACTGCAAAAATCATCAACAGCAATTCTGTTGTAGCAGCTGCTATGTTTGATAAAAAGGGCCCATCACCTGATAACAGAACTGATCCTGTCACCTGCACACCCCATCGATGTGGTGGTTGATCACTTTTACCGGATAGAATTCCAACAACGTGGGTGGCCACACATTCATGCCCTGTTCTGGGTGAAACGGGCACCACAATTGTCAAAAGATAAATCAGCTAGTGATGAAGATGTGGAGAAGTTCATTGATCAGTTCATCACCAGCAGTATTCCAGATCCAGCTGACCACAACATGGCTGAGAAGGTGACAAGTCTCCACAGCCACAGCAAACGGCACAGCAAATCCTGTCGCAAAGGAAACAAAATATGACGGTTCAACTTCCCACGCCCACCTTCAACACGCACATTCATCAGCCAGCCAATTCCATGTCCTGATGGTGTACCTCCAAAGCTCTGGAAAGATGAGGCCCAAAACGGCTTGAAAAGTTGTGGGACACTAACAGTCGTGATGACACCACTACCATGTCTGTTGTGGAGGTGTTGCAAGAAGCTGGACTGACTCAAGAATGATTGGAGGAGGCCCTTGGGAGGTTGGCAACAAAGGTGTTCAGTAGTACTGAAGAGAGAACCAAAAGAATGCTGGACTAACCAATATAACATGCACTTATTGCATGGGTGGAATGCCAACACTGACTAGCAGTCTGTGGTGAATGCATATAGCTGTATTGCATATATTCTCTCCTATATCAGTAAGAAAGAGAATGAGGGGGAGATCACGTGGCTACGGAAGTGACATGTTGAGTTTTTTCTGATCTCGTACATTTCGGTCCAGAATCCAACTTTTGCATGTCATGTTGTGATAGAATTAGTGTCAAATCCAAACTAAACGAACATGGATCAAGTTAAAAGACCTACAGGACCCGATGTTAGTTCTCCAAGCAAGCCTTCAAGTAAAAAACACAAGCTGAATGACAGCGACAGCGACAACTCCGGCACCATCGAAACCTCAACTGTCACTTCATCCGTCGCGCAGGGGAAGCTGGTCACAGAGGATACCTTTGCTGCATCAGAGCAGGCTCCAGGGTGGTTCATATCGTTTGAGAAATGTTTTGAGGACAAGATCGACAGCATGCTTGTTAAGACGCTGGGTGAGTTGACTCTGAAACTAAATGAGCACGGGAGAAAATAAGCAGTCAGGAGATTGACTATGACAATCTCAAGAGAGAGGTTGCAGACCTTAGAGTGGAGAATTCTACCCTCAAAGCTGCTGTTGATGATCTAGAAAATCACTCCAAGCGTAACAATTTCGTGTTTCATGGGGTCCCGGAGATGGGAGAAACGGAGTAATGTCGGCAAACCATCGACACTGTTTTGCAGCAATTTGTGGGCCTGGCCTCATCTTCCTACTCCATTGAAAGGGTTCACTGGACCCCTTCTCATCGTCATGGTCAAGGACAAGGTGGTCAGGTCAGAAATACCAAGCCTAGAATGATCCACGCATGTTTTTCATCATTCATGCAAAAAGAAAAGGTCAAAGCAGAGTGCCTGAAGTGCTTCAAGGCTGAGGAGTACAAAAACCACAAACTATTCATCGCAGATGATCTGAGCAAGAGGGTGCGTAACCTACGCAAGAGCAGAATGGAGGATTTCAAGCGACTCCGGGGTGAAGGAAAGAAACCTTTTTTCATATATCCTGCGAAGCTGGCTCACAAGGATCCAAATACTGGGAAGCTCGTTGTGCTGTAAATTGTGTTTTGTGTGTCATCAGCTCATGTATGCATTTCTTGTACATCATGCGAATGTGTGTACTGTTCTGACAAGATTGACATTCATCTTCTTTGCTCCAATTACTCTTTGAAGTCTCTGTGAATATAGCGAAGTTACTATGGCTCGTGCTGAGCATGTTTTTATTGACCTTTCAGAGATTTTTCCAAGAAATTAGTGACTTGTTGAACAGTTTCTTTTGTGCTTTTTAGTTGTGTTGAAATGTCATAGATTTTACTGTGTTCTATAGACAATATACTCTTGATATTTGTTTGTTTTTAAAAGTTGGGCATTATTTTATGCTCTCAACACACAAGTTGGAGCCTCCACCGTTTTATTAAAAGAATGAAGGATTTTTATGGTCCTTGTTGGCCAATATTATTCCCTTGAAGTTGAGGTTCAAAAGTTTAAAGAGAGAGTGTCTTTTTTATGATTGAAGTTCTGAAAATAACTTGGAAAGTTTGTTAATAAAATTATAGAAATATATATGAAATTTTGAAACCAAAAGGAAGGTAGGATATATTTATTTATTCTTCTTTTGAAAACTTTAATTTCGTCCATATTGATTTCAGTATTGTATTTTTTTTTTTTTTAATTAGTAAGGGTACAAAAATGAAAAACACACTATTGGGAGAAGTACGCAGAGAAGATTGGTATGGTGTGTGGAGTGCAAAGGACCCACACAGAAGTGAGAAAGAAGTGGGCAAATCTGAAAGTGAAGGCAAACAAATATGAGGGTCAAAAGAAACGTACAGGTATGTTCCAGTAGCCACATTTATTAATGTCATGTATTCAGAGAAAATATGTGAGTTCACCAGAAGTAAATAGAACTTCGGTTTTCTTTTTTTTTCCACAGTTACCGTAATTGTTGGATTTTAAATTTTTTTCCCCTTTAAAAATACTGAATAGTATCCAACCACTAATAAGATAGTAATACAGGTTCAAACAGTTGATGCATCATTCACAGAAATACTTCGTTTAATTCGGTATTCAATTACATTATTACAGCTTTGAATGATTAACCTTTTACGTAAATTTGAAGCTTTGCCAATTCAAAGTTAAAGCAAGATCAAGAAACAAGCCTCCTGTTACATTTTCATTCATTGTCCCTCGTACAAAGGTGGAGGAAACGCACCAAAATACAACCCATTCTAGAAATCATACTTGAAGCGCAGGCGCCACAAGCGAGATTAAGAATTCTTGTGGAGGAGGTAGAAGCTGGCCTCAGTCAGTCTTTGGCGGTAAATTTTTTTTATCAGCAGTACACATTTACATCTACCTGAAATTCACACAAACTTAATATGCATGAACACACATGTTCCATAGCACATAGAGTCAATCATGATTGGACACATCTAATGTTTTTTGAGAATTAAGTGTGGTGGTATTTCCTTACTTTTATTTCCTTTCATTAATCATGAATGAACTGCCTGCACATGACATACTTTGTATGTGAAATGAACATGGCAGACATAAGATGCATATGCCTTTCTATTGCTAATGAAGAAAACACAAGAAATTGATGGTCAACATTAGATATTGATGGCAACATGCCGGACACGTTCTTTCATACAATAGCCAGTTTCGGTTCGCCGAGTGGGGAACACTGGATCACGCTTCTTTTGTTTGAATTGATTACTGTACATGGTTCATTAAGATCTTAGGAATACAGGCTGGCCAGACGAGCTTTTAAATTCAGAGAAAATGCACTTCAAAACATTTACAGTATGAAGATATTTTCTAAATCCTTTATGTACTTGTTAGAGTTGTTTAGGATAAATTGATAGCGCAAAAAAAAATTGTAGCACGGTGTTTACTTGTACGATGTAATCTAACTTTATTTTTTGTTGTTGCTGTTTTTTATTGCACTACAGAGAGACCACAGCGTACACATACCACAGTTCAGCATCGTTTCATTCGTAGCCGAAACGCTGCCACATGCCAACAGCCTCCCCATGCAGACTCCGCCCCACGCCACGAAGTGGCCAGCCTGATCCACGAACCTACACTGTACCACCGTTCCAGTCAACAACTCCGACGATAGCTCCGTTGGTGATTTCGAAGAGTCGTTGGTCTTCCGCGCTGATCCGACGGACGCCGATTCATCCTCCATTGAAGGTCCCCGACAGCCCGGTCATATCCACAGCCGACGATACATATTCATTCTCCCTCAAAGACGCCAACAATGTACCTGGAATCGCCATCCCGTCATCCCCCGAGGCCGCGGAGGATGTACCCGACAGCCCAGCCCGGTTATCTCCCGAATATGTACCTGACAACGCAGCTCCGCTAACCCCTGACGCCAGCGATGGAATTGAAGAAGACACATTCTCCTCCTCCTCCTCCTCCTCCTCCTCCCGCGAAGAAGCGCGAGTTACCGGAGCATCCTCCCCCGAACTATGAATGCTCGCACTAGTGATGGAAGACAACAGGAGACTCAACGAAAAGAACCGGGAACTCATAAGGAAGAACAATGAACTCGAGCGTCAGCTTGACAAGCTCAGGAGGGAAAAGGAGCTGCCTCCAGTGAAGACTGCCCCTGACTATCACGCCATGCTACCAGACGGAAAGGTGATGCTAGGAGCAGACGACGCAGGCGTCGTCATTGACAAGGACGTTTACGATCATGCGTATGACTTATCATCGGGGGGAAGGAGCTAATCATAAAGCTGCTGGACAAGGTTATTTCCTTTGAGGAACTCGCCCGTAGCAACTTTCATGGCGGCGAAGTATACACTGGGAAAGATTGGAAGATGAAGGATGCGTTGAGGAAAAACGTGGCATTTTGTGCACTTGTCATTCAGGCTGAGCTGCAGTTTCCAGGACAAACGATTTTTGGAGAAATTTCCATCCAACATTGAGACTGTACCAGACACCAGAAAAATCCAAAAGCTTTGTCCAGGTTGGATTTTATTTTGGTTTCAAATAATTTTGTTAATAATTGCGTAAAATCCAAGATTCTACCTGGAATACAATCAGACCATTCAGTGGTTTCCTTAGATTTCAAAGATAATCAGCCATTAAAAGGTAGAGATTTTGGAAATTAAATTGTCATTATTTACATCATGATGCTGATTTTGTAAATATCACTAATGATAAGATAAAAGAATTTAAAGAACTGCACAAAGATATAAAATGTAATCCTAATACATTGTGGGATACTTTAAAATGTGTAATTACTGGTATTTGTATGGAATACAATTCTAGAAAAAAGAAGGAAAGGAATGACAGAAGAGCAGATTATTATTGGAAACAGATAAAATTTAAGAACAAATTTGTAATAGCAGTGATAAAGATAATACACTTATTTTGGCTTTGAAAAAATTGGAGGAGAACTTAAATAAGATATATGATTTTGAACCAAGGGTTTGATAATTCATTCCAGATCCCGTTGGCTGGAGGAAGGAGAAAAAAAGTTCTAAATACTTTTGTAATTTAGATTTTATAGTAAATTATATTCTGTTCAAAATACTTCGAGACAAGAAGACAGATCCAATGATTTTGAACTTTTTTTTTTAATTCATCGGATTCTCCCAAACTTACTGAGGTGAAAATTTAAATCTTGAACAGCCACTTTCAAAACAAGAGTTGTATGATGTTCTTCAGACTATGAAAACAAATAAGACCCCTGGGTATGACGGTTTGCCAGTTTGTTGGGACCAATGATTAAATGAGCATCTCAGAGCAGGGATATTAATATCGAGGATTTGATGCAGTACACCCTCAACACTTATCCCCTGGCTTTGGCGACAGACAGAAGAGACATTGTAAAACAAACAAAGCTAGTTTACTGAAATATCTTGTCGTATTTATCAATTATATTTACTTGAAAAAAAAAATCCTTTGCGTATTGTGATTTCAATTCAATATATATTAATTCCTGTTCTTTTTTGAACAGGTGGTGGTCCAAGACCACATTTCCACCAGAGACATGAGATGGTCCTAGAGGTTCTCCTGGACCCACGTCAAATGCAATCTTTTGGTGCAGAGTCGGATCCAGGCAACATCATTTCTCTAGTGAGATACAATTCCTTTAAAGTTGCAAGCTGCAAGTTGCAAAAGTTTTTATTTATTTTATTCTATTTATTCCACAAGCAATATAACAGTGTTATTAGAATTAGGGCCTTTTTATGTAGTGTTCGCATGTGGAATATATACTGTAGGTGTGTAGTGTAAATATTTGCGTGTGTAATGAATCCCCATGTGAGGTTGATAATATTTGCAGTTGATTGGTTGATTTTTATTTATTTTATTCTATTTATTTCACAAGCAATATAACAGTATTATTAGAATTAGGGCCTTTTTATCTAGTGTTCCCATGTGAAATATATACTGTAGGTGTGTTGATGATATTTGCAGTTAATTGGTTGGGAGAGATTTGATATGATATCAGGTAATTGTGTGTAAATGTGATTGTGTGTGTGTGTGTGTGTGTGTGTGTGTGTGTGTTTGTAAGGACCTTCATTGGGGATATTCTTTTTTCTTTCTATAATTCATTTTCTTACTTTTTTGATGGAATGATAGTAAAGCATAGAATATTAAGAACGGCAGAAATTACTAACTACGTGCGGTAAATAGCTGAAAATGTTGTGATTTGGGGGGGAAAAAGAATCCAGCAGTTAGCAATATAATGGCAGAGCAATAATTTAAAGGAAATGTGAAGAGAATAAAAACAAAAAATCAATCTGTTGAAAACATACCTTCCACTTTCTATTGATGTATCAATATGTTATATGAAAAATTGCTTCCCTACCTAATAAAAAAAAATGTAAGCCAATCACTACTTCATTATGACAAAGGAAATATGTCATCTTCTCTTCACACTTTTCTTCACATTTTTCTGTATATTGTTGTCTGGTATAAGCTAAATCACAAAATATTTTTGTCATATCATGCATTGATTGCGATACATTAACTTAATAAATGCATATACAAATTATCATTGTTTCATTGTGCTCACACTCCTCTGATGTGTCCTCTGCATGTACTCTCAATCCACATTTAAAGGGATTGTACAGTTTTGGTTGAGACCTAATTTAAAGTTTCTAACATTTTTGGGTGAGATGATGAGAAACCTCTTATGAAATATGAAAGAGCATGTAATTCTATGAGGAATTCAACGTTTATTTGATGAAAATTGGTTTTGAAATGGCTGAGATATCCAAAAAAGAGCAATTCCAATAAGTGTGGGACCCACACTTTATTACGATCGCTTTGTTTTACTTTGTTTTTGGATGTTTCAGTCATTCCAAACCCGATTTTCATCAAATAAACTTTGAATTCCTCTTAAAATGGTATGCTCTGTACTATATCATAAGTGTTTTCTTGGTATCTCGAAAAAATTTAAAAGCCCAATTTTCATCTCCACCAATACTGTACTATCCCTTTAAGGTGGATTTCATTTTCCTTCAAACTGCAGGATGAACAACAAAAAACACACTACTGGGAGAAGTGTGCAAAGAAGATTGGTATGCAGTACAGGGTACAAAGGACCCACACAGAAGTGAGAAAGAAGTGGGCAGATCTGAAAGTGAAGGCAAACAAATATGAGGGTCAAAAGAAACGTACAGGTATGTTCCAGTAGCCACATTTATTAATGTTGTGTATTCAGAGAGAATATGTGAGTTCACCAGAAGTAAATAGAACTTCGGTTTTCTTTTTTTTTCCACAGTTACCGTAATTGTTGGATTTTCAATTTTTTTTTCCCCTTTTAAAATACTGAATAGTATCCAATCACTACTAAGACAGTAATACATTTTCAAACAGTTGATGCATCATTCACTGAAATACTTCGTTAAATTCGGTATTCGATTACATTATTACAGCTTTGAATGATTAACCTTTAACGTAAATTTGAAGCTTTGCCAATTCAAAGTTAAAGCAAGATCAAGAAACAAGCCTACTGTAACATTTCATTCATTGTCCCTCGTACAAAGGTGGAGGAAACGCACCAAAATACAACCCATTCTAGAAATCATACTTGAAGCGCAGGCGCCAAAAGCGAGATTATGAATTCTTGCGGAGGAGGTAGAAGCTGGCCTCAGTCAGTCTTTGGCAGTAAATTTTTTTATCAGCAGTACACATTTACATCTACCTGAAATTCACACAAACTTAATATGCATGAACACACATGTTCCATAGCACATAGAGTCAATCATGATTGGACATATGTAATGTCTTTTGAGAATTAGTGTAGTGGTATTTCCTTACTTTTATTTCCTTTCATTAATCATGAATGAACTGCCTGCACATGACATACTTTGTATGTGAAATGAACATGGCAGACATAAGATGCATATGCCTTTCTATTGCTAATGAAGAAAACACAAGAAATTGATGGTCAACATTAGATATTGATGGCAACATGCCGGACGCGTTCTTTCATACAATAGCCAGTTTCGGTTCGCCGAGTGGGGAACACTGGATCGCGCTTCTTTTGTTTGAATTGATTACTGTACATGGTTCAGAATGGAGACAGAACGTCAAAGAACCGCAGTGATAATAATCCCCTCGTGGTTGCGTAACAGTTCAAAAGACGTGTCTCAATGGACAAAATTACTACGCGGCACGTATTGGTCGCTGCAGTCGCGATACTCATTGGTCATTGATGAAGTCGCGATGCTCATTGGTCATTGAAGCCTGTGGAGTTGTGATTGGCTGATAGCCTGTAATGTTATCGCACTTTTCCTGGGTATATTTGTCAAGTAAGATCTGATGCGTTTCATATTTTGATTTTTACTGATTTTCATCATGTCTGGAGCACAGGTTACCGTCGAGGGGTTGGTGTCTAAATGGAAAGCGTGAGGGAAACAGTACCTCGAAGCAGGGTAAAGCGGATTGGCGATCTTGACATCGGGATGGAGGTCCCAGTCTCCTATAAATGGGGGCGATTCAGGGCGCGAATTATCGGTCTACGTGAGTATATTATTCTGTGTCGTCCATGTTTTTAAAACTATGTTTCAAGTTACACTTATTAATGGTAAACACGTTGACTTTGTCTAAAGTTTACAACTTATTTGCCATTGTACCTACATAAAAATCATTTACTTATGTTATATCCATTCTAACTTATTCTTTTACAGGTCTACAGCATTACGGTAGCAGTCTGCATTAAGATCTTACGAATACAGGCTGGCCTGACGAGCTTTTAAATTCAGAGAAAATGCACTTCAAAACATTTACAGTATGAAGATATTTTTTAAATTCTTTATGTACTTGTTAGAGTTGTTTAGGATAAATTGATAGCGCAAAAAAAAATTGTAGCACGGTGTTTACTTGTATGATGAAATCTAACTTTATTTTTTGTTGTTGCTGTTTTTTATTGCACTACAGAGAGACCACAGCGTACCGCAGTTCAGCATCATCGTTTCATACGTAGCTGAAACGCTGCCACATGCCAACAGCCTCCCGGTGCAGACTCCACCCCACGCCACGAAGCCACGAAGCGGCCAGCCTGATCCACAAACCTACCACCGTTCCAGTCAACAACTCTGAGGATAGCTCCGTTGGTGATTTCGAAGAGTCGTTGGTCTTCCGCGCTGATCCGACGGACGCCGATTCATCCTTCATTGAAGGTCCCCGACAGCCCGGTCATATCCACAGCCGACGATACATATTCATTCTCCCTCGAAGACGCCGACAATGTACCCGGAGACGCCACCCCGTCATCCCCTGAAGCCGCGGAGGATGTACCCGACAGCCTAGCCCTGTTATCCCCCGAATATGTACCTGACAACGCAGCTCCGCTAACCCCCAACGCCAGCGATGGAATTGAAGAAGACACATTCTCCTCCTCCTCCTCCTCCCGCGAAGAAGCGCGAGTTAACGGAGCATCCTCCCCCGAACTACGAATGCTCGCACTAGTGATGGAAGACAACAGGAGACTCAACGAAAAGAACTGGGAACTCATAAGGAAGAACAATGAACTCGAGCATCAGCTTGACAAGCTCAGGAGGGAAAAGGAGATACCTCCGGTGAAGACTGCCCCTGACTATCACGCCATGCTACCAGACAGAAAGGTGATGCTAGGAGCAGACGATGCAGCCGTCGTCATTGACAAGGACGTTTACGATCATGTGTATGACTTATCATCAGGGGCGAAGGAGCTAATCATCAAGCTGCTGGACAAGGTAATTTCCGCCGAAGAACTCGCCCATAGCAACTTTCATGGCGGCGAAGTATACACTGGGAAGGATTGGAAGACGAAGGATGCGTATGACTTATCATCGGGGGCGAAGGAGCTAATCATCAAGCTGCTGGACAAGGTAATTTCCGCCGAAGAACTCGCCCATAGCAACTTTCATGGCAGCGAAGTATACACTGGGAAGGATTGGAAGACGAAGGATGCGTTGAGGAAAAACGTGGCGTTTTGTGCACTTGTCATTCAGGCTGAGCTGCAGTTTCCAGGACAAACGACAGGAAGCAAGTTCACAACAGAGCTCAGAGACCTGGTAAATGCAAAGTGCAGGAAGAGTGCGTTCAAGCTTGGGAGGCAGTGACTGTGGCCTGGGACCGATGACTAACTGACCTGCTGTAATGAACTTTATTTGTTCTTACGTGGACGTCACATGAAAAGTCCAGCTTGAACTAATCGCGTATAAACTTCGATGGATTTATTAAGCAGCCAACATTCATATGCATCAAAATGTTGTAATGTAGTGTGAAAAGCTTTAACACGAATCTACCCATCTAATGTGGTTTTCCTGTAAACATAAATACATATAAATGTTTCATAGGCATGCGCCTGGTTTTCATGCCTAAATGGCCAATGGGGTATTTTGCTTACATGGTACCTGTGAACGATCAGGCATTGTTTTGAGTTATGGTTGCAAAAGTGAAAACTGTTTACGGGTTCGATTGCAACTATTACCGAGCACTGACGAAATGTAAAATCTGCTATTATTCGAGCACTTTCGCAAACATTAGAAACTCAGTTAGATACCCATTTACACGACTTTGATTATGAGAAAAATTGAATTATAGATGTCAAAATTAAAATACCATAGAATAGTGTGCTATAATTTGAATTAACTCAACTCTAGCTTATCGAAGTACAAGTAGGACCTACTATTTCACTCGATTTTAAATCCACAGTTATCGTGTACTGGTTCCCAGAACTTACAATTTGATGCGTTCGCCGCTCATAGACAGATACTCCCGTTACGTATCTTTGGAAAGGTTAACTTAAAACATTCCGATACATGTACATCATCTTTTTTCTCGTTCAAGCCATTAAAGAACTCTAAATCGAATTGTAGCTTTTGTGATAACATTTATAAAGGCATAAATATAATAGCGAAAGCTATAGCTTCCAAATATGGCGATGCTGTTTCATCACGGCCCTCGGAAATTACGAGACTTCATGAACTTGCGGTGTGTCACCTTGATTGCTTTCTGTTTGGCACTGGCAGATGTTAGTCTCTCCTTGTACGCAACGATTATTCAGACAATTCACAGAGAATTAATCTTGTCTGGTTTTGGAATAGTGTGTGATTTTGCCCGTTGTTTAATTCGGTTTAAAAGAAAAAAAATGTCGTTTTATCCACACAAATTTGTGCTTGCGTTGACACTTGCACAATAGCAGCACGAGATTCGGTGCCGGGGAAGGGAAACTGCGTGGTATAACATTCATTGTGTTCATGAATCTACAGAAATTCAAAAAAAAAGACAGAAAGAATTCTACTAAGGGACGAAGAAAAGCATGAATACAAGGCATGAGTAATTACGTCAGTACGGGCTACTGGTAATGGTTCCTTTCCTTCGCTGAAAAGGCATCCCAGAATGAATGTTGCAAAAAACGGAGATTCAATAGCTAATTGCCTGTTCCATAGCAGTCAAGGCTTCCTCAATATAGTCCCATTCTGAACTGCTTCGTTGAGTAATCAGCACGGCAGAACAAAAGCTCTTTGTTGCGCGTTGAATTGCCGAGTTCTCTCGCGTCCTACTTACCGGTACGGAGAACAATGAGCGTTCAGAAACAGCAAAGAACTGCGCAGAATGCCTTCAGAAATCTTCCCAGGCGCCTAAAGTACTTTGCATTAGCTCAACATGTGACCCGCCATGCACAGCATAGCATGTGACTTGCTGGGGCTGTAAATACAGCCGTTAGTTTTAATATTGTGCCCATCTATCTAAGGTATCTCTTATTGAAGCACATGTCCATGAATGGAGAAGGCTAATTAGTATGAGCAGCCGCGACATGATAATGTCAAGATTATACAAATTTATGTTTGTCGGTCATTGCGTCGCTCTGAATGTCTACGTCACAGTTAGATTACAGTATATTTTTTTCCATATCGCCATGAAGAATTTTGTTTGGATTGTCTTCATTTTCACCGTGCATCGCCAACTCATGTCATTACGTAATTGCACAGCCTTCTACAGAATCTACAGAATCAACGCAGAGCCTCAGGATCAGCTCAGATTCATTGCTTTAACTATTCATTAATTTCAAACTGTTGCTGGTGCAGTCGCGGATATTTAAGGTCGTTTCTCCAACAATCTCTGGTCTACATTACAATACACGTGACTCTCTGCATGTCCATTGCCCCACATACTGAAAACCGTGTATTGTTTACGTGCGTGTGACTGCTCATTGAAAAACTTTGGAATTTTATCACTTATTTACCTGTGCACTTAACTACCGAGGATGGCTACTGGCAACGCAGGCAAACGTGATTTGACATTGACCCCGACCACATCATCCAATAAAGCGGCATCAAAGAAATTCAGACCTGACTTGCAAAAATCAATAATCGAAACCCAAGGGATGGATGACAGCAGTGACCCAGACCCCGAGTCAAGTGACATCTCTATCTAGGACATCATCAAGGACACTCTTGCGGAGCACCTCTGTTTCGACAGTGAAGCTGCCTCTCAGCCACCTAAACCTTGGGGCAAAGGAAAAGGTGGAAAAGGTGAGAACCCTGCCCAGTTGGAAGTTGCCGAACTCACCAATCACATCATGATGAAGGTGCTACCTGTAATTGTTGACACTGTCGCCACAGCAGTCGATAAAGCTGTTACTGCCGTTGTCAAGAAGCTCACTGAGTCTCTGGACACCAAGGTACTCAAAGCAAACTGCAAAGGCAGGCCCAGATAGCAAAGTACAATACTGACTGCCTCGAACAGTACACACGTCGCGAGACGATTAGGATTTAAGGGTTACCTGAAGAAGAAGGCGAAGATGTGGCCAGGAGGGTCATTGAACTAGGCAAGAAGATTGGGGTCAACCTCGATACCACAGACATTTCGGTCGCCCACCGCAATGGCAGGAAGATTCAGGGACAACCCCGGCAAATCTTGTGCAGATTTGTGTCAAGAGCCTCTGCCGATATGCTGCACGCCAAGCGGGGTCACCTTAAAGACTTCGAAGAGTACCGTAGGAAGGTGTACATCAATGAGGATCTCACACCTCTGAGAAGTCGTATGTTGGGATATGCCAAAAGCGTACCTGGTGTGAAGCGCGTGTCCAGTAAGAACGGGAAGATCTTCTGCAACATGTCCACGAATGACAGGCTTGTCATCCTGGACTCTCCAGACGACATGCTCAAGCTCGGGCTTGAGAGTGTCGACTATAGGCGGCTTGGTCTTGGCTGTTACCTGTATGTTGAGGCCTAGGATGCAGGCGGAGGACCTGGAGCCCACCACCACGTCGACCCTCTTAAGTTGCTGCCCCACCCCCTGGAACCCAACATGATGCTTATTCCTCTTTCAAAAGCTGTGAATCTATCTGCAAGTACAACTGTTATACTCCTACATGCCCCAACACCAACAACACTTGTAACCCTTCACCTGCCCACATTGATATTCCCAGTGACAGTCTCAACGCTACCCCCCACAATGCTGGTGCTCCATCATCTGTTTTTGACCACCAATACTCACGAAAAACTGACTCCGCTACCTTGAACTTAGCCCTTCTGAATGTGTGTGGTCTGGTTAATAAGGTTTCCCTTCCTGACTTTTCGAACTTTACCTCTGATAAAGACATTGTATTGTTGACTGAAACAAAAATGGATGCTTTCGATATTCCCAATGTTCAACTAGATAATTACTCTCTGTTCTTTAAAAATAGAAAAGGCTGTAGCCATAAATCAGGCGGTGTTGCCGCCTATATCAGTAATAATATCATTATTAATGATTTCAAGATTCTTGATGGTAAGTGTAATAATGTGCTATGGTTCCAAGTAGACAAGAAGGTTATTGGCTTCCAGTTTTTATTGGGCCTTGTTTACATCCCTCCTGAATCCTCTAGATTCTCTTCTATAACATTATTTGATGACTTGGAGAATGACATTGTTAATCTTCTTTCGGTAAAGGGTGGTAACAAGTTACCTGTATGTATTGGTGGAGACTTCAATGCGTGGACAGGCCGAAAACCTGACTATATTAGTTTTGATCCTTCAAAGTTGCAAGCTGCAAGTTGCAAAACTAAAAGTTGCGAGTTGAAGAATATGTCCATATGCTTCTCCATAAGTGCAAATCATGGGGCGGACCAGTCACTACTGTTCATGAACTGGAAACACTAGTCAAGAATATGTGTGATGATAGCTCACTTATTAAAGAACATGCTTCAAACCAACGTATCATACAGAAGGCACACTTCTCAATATGATTTCCAAGCATGATCTCACCTCTACAAACTCAACCAGATTTCAGTAACAGACCTGAAAATCAATCTGACCATCATTCTTACTTCAGAGTCAGACACAATAAGTGCATTGCCGGACATGCCCACAGAAGAAGATATGCAACAGATTCTGAACATCACTGAAGTTCAAACAGCACCTTTGAAGTTGAAAGTTGCAACTGACGCTGCCGAACCAGATATTGCGCAAATGAACCTCACGTCATTATTTGGGATGTTAACAATGGAAGACAGTTGTACCTCAGCATATGCCAAAATGACAATGGAAATGGCACATACATGGTAGAACATCTTGAGCATTATGATCCAATATTGGGTTTACATGGGAAGCACCCAAAGCAACAGGACATACAGACTGTAAGTGTCCTACAAATTATACCATGCAAGATTGGATCATGGAACCTCAGCATATCATGATGTTAGTGCTTGAAAATTACCATACAATAACTTCATTGATGCCCTTTTCCAATCATTGTACTGAGTGGAGAAGAGAATAATCACATCATTATGGTAAGCGAATAATGTGTTGGACAAATTGAACGTAAATGTAGCAATTTTGATGTTGGTATGTACTGTAGTGTACTGGTGTAACTGTTGCAGTTGTGAAAGCAGTAATTTTTAACAGATTTTTCATTTTTCAAAGTTTGGATTGCTTGAAAGAGTATAACATACCTTAACTAGAGTAATTTTACTGTTTATATCTTAATATTCATTACATAAGGCAAAAAAAAAAAAAATTGCACTGGCGTAACCCGCCCGACCCTAAAAATTCTGCCGACTCTATGTTTTGTTTTGTTTTGTTTTTTTGCTATCGATATCAAGTATCTAGTTGATTGCGATCGCGGTTGCAAAAACCCAGAAGTGTTTCGGACAGGACCCGCTGCACGCTGCACTATGTCGTGCGTACATGTACCTACAATTGTAGCTCGCTGTGTGTGTGTGTGTGTGTGTGTGTGTGTACGAAATGGTTCTGTATGAGGGAGAGATCTAGCGCCTCGCTCGATCAATTTCAACTTTAGACCTTAATAGATTTAAAGAAAATTTGTCTTTAAAACAACAGAATATAAAGAAAAGAGAACTTAATAAGACCTTTGACTTACGCGACTACTCGACTTATGCAAGCTCAATTTAGGCAAGGTTCACTGTTCTAGTTTTTTTTTTTTTTTGGGGGGGGGGGGGGGCAGTCGCCGACAAGAAGGGGGAGTATTTGAGCCGGGGGAGATTTTGGGAGGGATTTTTTTTTTAAAAAAAATCCCTACCTACCTATCCTATTTTTCAGTGACCCATTACTCCAAAGCAACATTTTTTTTTGGCCTAAGCCTGTGACTACACTTGGAAGATGACCACTCAGATCCCGCCATTCCTTGACAATTAAAAAAAGTTTGCACTGGCTGCTCAGGCAGATGCTGGCCCTTGTACCAGAGGAAATCGAGTCCAGCTATTGACATCCCAAAAATGGGAATCTAATTCGTCATTTAAACCAACAACAGTGACAGAACATTGGAGGATTCCAGTGATACAAGTTAAATGCCACAGCTGCTCAAAATACCCCCCCCCCAAAAAAAACAAACAAACAAACAAACAAACAAACAAACAAACATGAAGGCAAGCTTAGAGGCCAAGCACTCATTGACTTGAAAAAGTTTGCAGAGAGTGGGACAAGTCTTGTTACTAAAATACATGCAGGAGAAAGTTTTTGGTTGGTTTCAAGAGTTGCCATAACCTTTCCATTTGCAGTCCAGAGGCAACTTCATTAGCTTGAGCTACTGCATACAATCATCACTTCGTGGGCCTCTTCTACAATAACCTTGCCAGAGTAATGGATCAACACAGCTTTGAAGCATGGGATATATACAATCTTGATGAATAAGGATGCCATACAATGTTCGAAAGCCTGGGACCATCGTCACTGGAATTTGAAAGATGTTCTAATTCACACTAATCGAAAATTTGCTCTGGTCTTACAATGGGTGTAGACGTAGATCAAGTACAGACACAATAGATCTACATAGATCTACGTCTACAGTGAGCTAATATGGGCTATGACACTGTGTTGTGATGAGGCAGCGCCCAACTTTTAGGTGCGACTTGGCTATTAAATTGATTGAGTACTCATCCAGCTTTGTAACATAGGTCTAAACGTCCACGGGGCATGCAACCCATGAGTTAATTTTTGGTCAAATTTAATCCACTTTTGTGAATTTGGGCCATAAACACGGAAGGATTTAAAGGTCTGTCCATGGGCTGATTTAATCAACGGAATCACTACTGCACACCGTAGCTACTGTCTGCAATTACAATTCGGAGCAGATCAACTTTACTGGAAAAATAAGTTTGATAATTTTTCACATTCAACTGACCCCTGACGATATTTACTTGCATGAAGAATATACTTTTCAGTATCATAAACAAAACTTATCATATTGGGGTCAAGGAGTTGGGTTTGGACTGGAGGTTGTTGTTCTTTTTTTTTTTTTCTAAACCATTATGAGTGGGGTGCCAAAATGTTCATTTAAAGATGCTGACCCCACTTTATTCAACAACAAAAATTGAGCTCCTTCAAAAAAATTGCAGGAGAGTGATTTTAAGAAGCATAATTGAGCTCCTCAAAAAAAATGTGAAATTTATGACACATGACGGGCAATGAACGCCGGACAACAGATGCCGGAAGATAAATGATTGCATAGCTCAAGCCACTCGGCTCCGATGAGCTACAATATTATAAAATACAAACTTCTCTCACTGAAACTGTCTGGTGATGCTGTGAATTCCAGGAAAATGGAACGGGTTTGCAATGTGCATTAAGTACACGGTGAGAAAATCATGTACCATCGTTCCGTGGCCAACTTTGAACACACGTAACAGGGAAACAGTCCCGTGCAGATTTAGCCATCCATACTGAATCTTCCGTTACCTACTGGAATGTCCTGTGTATCAAGGTCACAATTATTCAAAGTCTCCGTGCCACCTAGAACAGTCCACTCCTTGCATGCAGCATCTCCCGGATCACGTCATTTCTTTTGTTGCTCTCTGTGACGCCATCCTGGATAAGATTATGAACAGGAGAGAAACAGCATCAGGACAAGAAATGCCTTTCTCAATTGTACAAGAAACAGTTTTCTGTATTGAATGCAAATGAATATCTCTACAACACATCTAATTGGAGAGGAAAGCAACTCTTGAATATGGATTCATCGCATGAATACACACAAAATAGTGTAAGAAGTAGGAAGGTGAAGAAATATGAAATTGATGCATAAGTTTACAAAGACACTATCAATTTATACTCACTAATATTGAAAGAACTTCTGAGACATATTCAAAATAAAAAATTGACTCCAGTGTATCTCTATGAACGCCTACGAATAGCTAATGAATACAAAGAACATATAATATGCTTAAAAGACTATTACAGTATTAGTAATGGATGCGAACGCATCTTCAAATTTTCAAATTCATTGGGCGTTTGTTGGCTCAATACGCTCGAGTGTGATGCGGTCTTTAAAGAGGTGTAAACTAGAACTCACATAATTTCTACAGTCACCAAATAGGAAAATGAATCTGTCAAGGAATATGCAGCTTGACAAACATGAGAAGTGAATAGATCTTCCCACTCACTGATAATGTACTCCTAGCTGATGACTCTAGAAAAAAAATTTACCCAACCGACCTCTGTATGTGCACGATCAGAGAAAGTGTGTGAGGCTTAAAGGAACACAGACCTGGCATTCAAGAGGGTGCTGTTGAATGGAGTGATAATTGCCACTTTCTTCCTTACAAAGATCAATGATGTTAAGTTTGTTAACTGTCTATAAAAGTAGATCGTGAGTGCATATTGCATGAGCTCTCTTTGGAACAGGATGGTTCAATAATCGTTCATGATTCGCCGAATGCTGAACCAGCCAGGAACAACGGTTCAATCAAGAGTCAAATGCAGATTGACATTACTTTGGCCATTTTTCACATGATCACACATGAATCAGTTTTATTCGGATGTTTGGAACAAAGTAGATGCATAAGCATCAATATTACTACAAGCCCTCTTTAACCCAGGGTCTGAGTGTCTTTAAAGGGGTGGGGGTGGGGGGAGGATCACCTTGCAAGTACCATGCAACTGCACTCACCTTCCAGAGAATGACTAGTCCATCTGCTCCACAGGACACCATTCCCTCCTCCCTGAAGTCCAGCACCATTTGGACGGCCCCTGAGTGGGCGACACACTCCCCCTGCAGACACAGGATGGGAGGCCGAGACTCCTCCCTTCGGAACAGCCTTCTTGTCTCCTTAGACTGCCGGCTGGAATCCAGTGGGGGGGGGGGGGGGGGGGGAGGAGTGGGAGAAACAGATTGCAGATGTGTGTTTTGTGAGATTTGACGCCAAAGAATCAGTGAAAACTCTTACCTTGTTCCAATCATAGTTCAGATTTGCTTCTGTGGGAAAAATCAATGTTTCTGCCTGGCATTCCTACCATCCTACTCATGCCATGTTTGACAATCACATGAAAATGTATCTTGGATGAGTATTACCACTGCAACAGACTTACACTTGCAGTTCTTCATTGTAAATTTCACCTGGTTTTCAACACATGTATCATGAATTTCATTCCACTAATGTACAGCCATCTGATCCCAAAATCCCAGGCTTCCCAATGCACTCGTACCACATATCTGACCAGAAAAGTGACATCCCTCAAAACTGAATATGCAAACTGAACAAAAAGAAGATGTCATTCCATCATTCACCTCCCACTGCCATATACTTGGAAATTTTACGAAGTCAATGCTTACAAGTTCCACAGTATTTCAGTTAGTACTTTCTTCCCTTTAAAAGGCCATCATTGCTAAATTATTATGACTCTGCATGCTTTGATGCAAAGAATGCACTGACTTCATCTTGCACACATGTCAAAATGGAAATTCAATGACATCATCATCTCTTCTAATTTGCACATGTGATTATGACAAATATCACCCTTTTGTGACAACATAGGCAACAAAGTTTAAACTTCTCTTATATTCTCATTTTCATTAATGATTTATGATTTTCATTCTTTTTTTTTTTTTTTTTTTAATCTGACTCTTTTTATCAGAGTGAACTTGAACAGGGTACAGTTCCCTTCTTAGCAATCCATCAGAGAAACGCAGGTTCACCCCTTTATTAGAGTCCTGGGCCCTGTTTCATAAAGCTGTTCATAAAGTTACGCATGACTTTACAAACGACTGAAATATGAAGTGCCAATATGTGTGCCCATTTTTTCCTTTAAGTTTAACATAGTACGACTGTATGTCAATATTTCATCTACATTCTGGCAAAGATAAACTTTCAACTAAAAACGTGTGTTAACATGTAAGAATAATCATTACCATCTGCAAATTTTAACTTCAGATATTGAAATCAACAATGATTAGGAAACCCACTTGGCTTGCTGTATCTAAGTCGCTCGTAAAGTTGTGCGTAACTTTGCGTACGGCTTTATGAAACAGGCCCCTGGCAAACCTGCTGCAAGCTCTATCAGTACATGAATGTCCTTACCTTGCCTGTACAATGCTGTCAAACTTGTGCAGGGAAAATTCTTCCCCGTTGTAGTCTCCTTCCTCAGCCACTTTCAGCCTGGTGTCCACTCCCCACAGTCTAACCATTCCGTCCTCGGAGCACGTGGCCAGGAATTTCCTATCATCACAATTATACTGGCTATCATTGTTTATCAGTTGGGATGCACTTTTTACATCAACTATCATCTCACATATATCACCGCTGAGTACAATATGAACGATTTTCTTCACTTTCTGTGTATTTTGGATTTGAAAGTTTGTTGCATAGAATATGACCAGAGTGATGGGATAGAATGAGGAGAGAGGGAAATATATAGTTGTACACAGTGGTGTGAAGCTGATAGTATCAGACTATTATTGTTAGTTCTTGTCATCTTAGGTAGGTACTACAGGTGAGATCAGTGATGACAAAGGATATATAAGATATTGAATATATTTGATAGATATGTATCTATCTATATATATATACAGGGTGGTCCATGAGGGGTTTCAGCATGTCGATGCAACATGCTCAAATTCTTCCGCAACATCCTAAACTCTAGTGCAACATCCTCAAAACCCAACAACATGCTATGCAACATCCTCAAGAATTTGCAACAAGCTCAAAATAGAATGTATTCACACATGTGAAAAACATTCGATGCAAAACATATGAAATGACAAACTACCCGGTACTTAGATATTTGTGTGCAAAACATGAGAGAGAGCATTGAATGTAAGTAGCACAAAGAGAGATAAGCTGTGAAATATTGTGCACTACGTGCTCGTGATGTGCGCTCCACGCACCCCATGTCTGCAATATTCTCAGATTCTGAGCTTGCAACGCGCTCAAATTTCAAGTTGTGGACCACCCTGTATATATATATATATATACGGTAGACCTAGAAATGTTCAAGTGCATTTTGATTTTTCATGCAACGCAAAACATTTCATACCAAAAAATGTTTCACATCTTGAGCAGTACTCCAGGCAGTCAGTACCAAACTCAAAGTTCATGTGTGACAAGGGGAAAACACCACCCGACAAAATGACTACTAACAATTCTCTTCTGAGCCACGCCCAATGATTTTCCCGGAGAAATTCTGATGTCGAGGAAGAGGAGAAAGGGATAGCATATGCTCACCCATCGTACACCACGCTGATAAACGTGATCTTGGAGTAATGCGCCTTCAGTTGCTTCCACAGACAGTCTCCGGTGATGATGTCAAAGATGGCAAGACCAGACCCTATTGTCACACACAAATGATTCTGCAGAGAGAAAGATACAGAGAGAGAGAGAGAATTGATAACTAGAGAAGCACTCTGAGACCGCAGACCTCCGCCAAGTATGCAGCTACTTTCCACCGATGATCTTGTTCTTCCATAGAGATCAGTGATTTCCATCCATATGTATGCACGCTGAAAATCGCCCAATTTCCCAATAAAGAAGCCTTTTGTTACGTAATCAACCCTCAGCTGCATGGCGCGCCTCACCCTAGAAGAAACTAGTGCACATATGAAAACCTAAAAAATGAGTAGCTTGACCTCTCAAGTTCGTTGACCCTACCTGCCACAATATCGAAAATCCTTCATAAAATCCAGACAAATTTCTGGATCACTACCAAAATTAACAAGGAAAAGTAGAAATTACGCCGTGCGTAATATATGTCCCCGCCGGAAGTAGCATTTAGTAGCAAAATGTACAATATAGGTAAAAAGATCAAGGTCAAAGGTCAAAGAAGTCAAAGGTCAAAATTCTATGTAGAAGTTTTGAAGCCCTCACCTAGTGCCATCACATAAAGCAAACGGAATCGAAATCGGGTTAGAAATGGCGAAGGAGAAGCATTTTGTAGCCAATGTACAATATAGGTAAAAAATCAAGGTCAAAGGTCAAAGAAGTCAAAGGTCAAAATTCTGTGTAGAAGTTTTGAAGCCCTCACCTAGTGCCATCACATAAAGCAAACGGAATCGAAATCGGGTTAGAAATGGCGAAGGAGTAGCATTTGGTAGCAAAATGTACAATACAGGTCAAAAATCAAGGTCAGAGGTCAAAGAAGTCAAAGGTCAAAATTCTGTGTAGAAGTTTTGAAGCCCTCACCTAGTGCCATCACTTAAAGCAAACGGAATTGAAATCGGGTTAGAAATGGCGAAGGAGTAGCATTTGGTAGCAAAATGTACAATACAGGTCAAAAATCAAGGTCAGAGGTCAAAGAAGTCAAAGGTCAAAATTCTGTGTAGAAGTTTTGAAGCCCTCACCTAGTGCCATCACTTAAAGCAAACGGAATTGAAATCGGGTTACAAATGGCGAAGGAGTAGCATTTTGTAGCAAAATGTACAATATAGGTCAAAAATCAAGGTCAAAGGTCAAAGAAGTCAAAGGTCAAAATTCTGTGTAGAAGTTTTGAAGCCCTCACCTAGTGCCATCACATAAAGCAAACGGAATCAAAATCGGGTTAGAAATGGCGAAGGAGTAGCATTTTGTAGGCAATGTACAATATAGGTCAAAAATCAAGGTCAAAGGTCAAAGAAGTCAAAGGTCAAAATTCTGTGTAGAAGTTTTGAAGCCCTCACCTAGTGCCATCATATAAAGCAAACGGAATCAAAATCGGGTTAGAAATGGCGAAGGAGTAGCATTTTGAAGCAAAATTTACAATATAGGTCAAAGGTCAAGGTCAAAGGTCACAACTGAAATTCTGTATAGAAGTTTCAAAGCTCCCATGTAGTGCTATCATATAAAGCAAACAGAATCAAAATCGGGTTAGAAATGGAGTAGCATTTTGAACATTTTGATCACACACGGACGCACAGACGGACGGACAGACGGACAGACGGACAGACGGACAGACGGACACACACACGTACGGAGCCCGTTTCATAGTCCCCTGCTCGAACTCGTTCGGCGGGGACAATTATCTGTTCCTTGTGTCATTCACAACCTTTCCTCCAAGTTTCTTCCAAATCTGTTAACAACTTTTTGAGTTATTTTGCACATGGACAAACAAACAAACAAAAAACGAACAAACCAACCAATAGTAATGAAAACATAACCTCCTCTCCTGGCGGAGGTAATAACTGGCACGGAAGTGGACATACAGATTATTCCATCCAGGGGATTGACATGAAATTCGGGGATGTATAGACTTCTCTCTTAAAGAGCTTAAATCATTTGTATATTCCTGAAAATAAAAGTTATTGACTGTTACATCAGTAGGGGTGGTCAAAGCAACTGAGATGCATACCTTCAACTTGAGTTGTTTGTTTCTTTGTTTGTCAAATATGCTGCACACACAGCATCAGCCATTTATATGCCAATTCCTGCCAATATTGAACCAAACCCTGAAATTCATCACAACAAAGAATGCACACTTGTATTAGTATGCTTCTCTGCAAGGTCAACAATCTGTCTCACAGAGAGACCATAATACATTATTCCCATGAGTCATATCCCAAAGGTATGTTGAACCCTTTGTGTTCTGTGAGTGATAACTGGCACAGAATATTCCATAGCATTCTACACACTGTCTAGAGTCATAATAAAGCACATGAAGAGTTAAGCTTTTAATAACAGAAGCATTCTAAATCCCACTGTGAGGATATTTCCTGACACTACTTCCCGCAAGTCAACATCCTCGTAGCAAGCCTACCTTGTCCAAGGGAAGCATGTGTCGCACACACCAGGGGAAGCCGTTCCTCTCGTAATCCTTGATGTGGTTCAGCTGCCGTGAGGTCCCCAGGGTGCGTGTGTTCCACACCTTCACCGTTCCATCAAGAGAGGCTGATGCAAAGTATGAGTCTACACGCACAAAAAAAAATTAAATACCAGTAGAAAAAAAAGTAATAACATTTCAACAGTATCAATCATAATTTATCAAGATAACAATAAAAAAAGTATGAAACAGTTCAGAGATATGATTGCATATTTACTTTTGATAGTCTACAAGGAGTCAATGGTAGAGGGAAACTTGATATATTGGTTCTTGTGTGTATTATACACGAAGAATAAAGAAATGTACTGTAAAACGAGGAATGTTCACATGCATTTTAATTTCGCAAATTTCGCGAGCGCCAAGATTCACGAAATTAAAATGCACGCAAAAGTTCTTGTCTACACTATATGCATTGAATGCCAGTGGCAGTTCGCGAAAATTTAATGCCACAAAAAAGGCCGTCAGCTCCAATTCGTGAAAAATTCATGCGGCGAATATATCATGTTTTACAGTAGTTTGCAATAATCACTTGAACATATGGGTAGGGAAAAAGAGAGAGTCAGGGGATAGCTATAGATATAATATCAATGTCAGGAGAAGGAGTTTTAACCCATGGCAGGTCTACCAGTGGGAGTTGACATGGGTAAACCTGACTGGCTGCCATGAATTCCCAGTATTGCAAATACCTACGTGTCGTGCGCAGAGCAGCGTTTTAGATGCATTTAATGGGATAGGTCAGGGGGAAAACTTGCCCTGGTTTGGGCGGCATATGCACTCAGGTCACGTCCTGTCTTTATCCAGGGGTATTTTTTGTTGAAGATTTCTTCACTTTCCATCATGTGACCAGCACATCGAAGCCTTGCAGTAGTGAACCAAGACTCTAGTGACCGCAAATCAGTAAAAATTAGAAATTTTCAACTCTTTTAAAGATGAGTTATAGCCAAAAAAAAGGAGTAACAACAGAAAAGCAGAGAAAAACTAGAAATGTCGCTAAGGCGACTGCTATGCCTCCGCCATAATGCATGATTCTCCTAATAGGTCTATAGTACATGTGGACAGTGTATAATTACATTTTCACAATATTGGCAAAATATAGAAATTACATGTTTGTCACAAATGTGTTGAATGTTCACCTTCCTTTACCTCGGTTTAATTTATAGATGAATAGGAGAGCATGTATTTGGGGATTCAAGGACTTTAACTTGACTTTGACCCTTTCATAAGTATATGAATACTGTAATTTTCAAGGTATGGAGAAAAAGTGTAATTTCTGTATTGAAAAGTACACTGTTACCATTTTCTTTTGGCCTTTGACCCTAAAATTCATAGGATAATCACTGTCAGGCAGAACATGCATAAATATGTAGTCAGTTTCAAGATAACTTCAGCAACTTCTGAGATATGGAGGAAAAAGTTAGTTCAGCACTTTCCCTTGATCTTTGACCTTTTGACCTTTGAGGCAAACCCCTGCCCCCCCCCCCCCCAAAAAAAAAAAAGAGAAAAAGAAAATTTCCAGATAATCTAGGCTATACATGCATACACCAAGTGTAAAAAAAAAAAAATGCTGGCATTACATAAATACATGTATGAGGGAAATAGTAAAAATTTTAAGTGTTGCACTTGACCTTTGACCCCTGACCTTTGACCTATGAACCCTAGATTCTCTAGATAATAACTGCCAGTCAGTACGTGTATATATACTATGTTCCATGAAGATACCTTGAACAATTTCCAAGGTACGGAGAAAAAAGCGAAGTTTTAATATTTTAACTTGACCTTTTGACCTTTGACCTTTGACCTCATGACCCAAAACTTTCACCAGAGAATCTTAATTGGGTAATACATGTATAAACTAAGTTTCAAGAAAATATCTTCAGGCATTGCACAGAAATGGAGGAAATAGTGAAATTTTACGTATTTGACCTTGACCTTTTGACCTTTGACCTTGACCATGTGCACCCAAAAGTTGATAGGCACAACTTCACCCCCTAATACACATACATGCCAAGTTTCATTAGGATACCTTAAAAGGTTTTGATAGTTACCCTGTCCACAAAATTTATTACGGACGGACGGAAGGACGGACGGACGGACGGACGGACGGACGGAAGGACGGACGGACGGACGGACGGACAGACAACCCGAAAACATAATGCCTCCGGCACCACTTCGTGGCGGAGGCATAAAAAACTCCACTGAATCGTATGGGAACTGCGACATGCGTGAAACAACTGGAAGCAACAATGGCACCGAGGAATCCCACAGTGCATCTGTGACAGGGCTCTTCAGCATGCAGCATGTGCAGAAGTTTTCTGCGCATTGGCGATACCGAGAATTCTACACACACTGAGGTTACCTGACACACTGGTGAGACACATGACTGCCTCCCTGTGTTGGGGTGCTAGCTTCTTGACCCTTCTCAGCTGGTAGGAGGTGACCCCTAGCTGACCAATCTGTGTGTCTATCGCGTACACTTCCAGGGCGCAGCCGGCCGCCACGATGAAGCGGTCATCTGGGATGGCGAGCATGTGCTTGATGTCGGCGAGTGGACAGTCACTATTTCCAGCTGGATATTAAAGAAGCAATAAGCTCAAAAAGCTCAATTTGCAGTAAAAGAATGAAACTCACTGGATGTGTTTATTTTTCAATAAATATCAATTTCTTGTGTTGACAAAGGACATTTAATTTGTGCATTAAAGAGATCCTTCAACCTATTTTCAATTTCTGGGCTTGGGGATGTTTTCCTTTTCTGCATAACTTAAACATAGTCACTGCTTTGTACTCATAATGTAATCACAATCTGTCTTGAGTTTCTTTTGAATCAATTGTATAACCTCTCTTTGTTTTCATAAAAAGCAAGCATTCCTCTAATGGAAAATATATTAGAAGGGCTAGATGAAATAGATTATATTATTAGTTCTGAGTACAGCAAAAACACAGGGTAGTTATATAAACTTTGTCAGTAGCATCACAAATAGACTGTTACATCACTTTATCTTTGGGAAGGAAAATTCCATGATAGGGAAAGAGACAGCAATCCCCTTTTCCAACATCCTCATGCATCAATACATATTGTCATTTTCATGGAAATACCATACACATGTTGCAAATGATCTCCCCTTGGCATTATAATGAAAAGCTTCTACACAGGGTGTGGTTTTATTCCAGATGCATACCCTCAGATTCTTGGCTGACTTGATGTAGCAGCTGTCTCTGAGAATTCCAGAGGAAGAGTTCTTGCCCTCCAGTGCAAAACAGACCACTCTTTGGGAAGCTTAGTATTGCCTGGGATAAGAAGACACCACAAGGAACTTTTTGAAGTAATAAATCATGTTAGTTCCTAGTAATAATTTGTCTTCCCTTAGAAAAAAAAAGAACTAAAAATATATCATCATACATTTATGGAGGAAAAACATCTACTATTAGAACTGAACTGACACAGACGGGTCAAAAGCTGACATATCCCTACAAAATTTTCTTTAAAACTTTCTGTAAAATTCAAATCATCCTTTTCAGGAAAAATATTTGTAGAATACAGTAAGCATATAGGAGTAGCCCTCATATGCAACATTATTTTCTCTATTCTGCACTCCCTGATGTATAGATAGGATCCTCTAAAAGCCTGAGAATATGAGAGAAATTCATATTTCCTGAAATGCACCTTTTCTCTTTTGTGTGCCTGCATTATTTTTCATTTTCCCAGACATGAAATGTGAGTAGATGTTGCTTGTTCAAGCATAGTGGTAATCCACCACTTTCACCTAAAATTATGCTCTTCTTCATGAGTACAATGTTCCCTTTTAATGCCATGAAAATACTACAACCATTAGGACAGCCCATGGTCTGTGATGAGAAATATCAGAGTACAAAGACTGCAAAAAAATCTGATGAGTATACTGAAAAAGGTAGACAAGTATTTAAAATCTATTTTTTTTTTATACAGAGCAATGCACTTGCTTGACACCATTCGCTGCCTATAGCTAGAAACCGGAGAACAAGGCAACATATATACAGTGTACCGTATGTCCCCCAAAATTACAACGGGACCCTCCACAATGATAACTTATACAAATAGTGAATCAATCCAAATACAATTTCAGGGTATGAAACTATGACTCATTTGCCACATCTTACAGAAAACCCCATTCGATTTGCTTCAGTGGTCAAAGAGAAATGGGGAGTTTTGTAGAGCATGTCAGGAATCCTTTCCCTCCAAGTTCTGTCCATTGTGTTCACACATTAATATGCAGTTCCAAGAGCATCCAAGTGCTAAACTTGGAAGAATCAGACCCATGACATGCTTTACAACAATCAACATTTCTCTGTGACCACTTAACCAAATTGAATGGGTTTTCTGCAAAATAGAGCTAAGATGTTATATCTTAAGACCCTGAAGTAGCATGTACATAGTTTAATCATATTGGGGGTCATCAATGCGAAAATCCGGTTGTAATTTTTTTGGGGACATACGGTATTATATGGCCCACCAAACTGGGTTTGATTTCTTTCCTCTCTGAGAAAAGAAGTGAGATCTTTTGACAATCTCTGGGTTGTCACTCTCTCAACTGCTCTCAACCAACCTCCACCTCATGTGCCAAGTGCATGTAGAACACCTCACCTTGGTGGTAGCGTTGTGTTCAGAGATCACTCGAAGGCAGGTACCCGTCTCTGTACTCCACAGCCTAATGGTCTTGTCCGATGACCCCGTGAGGAGGAAGGGACTGGAGGGAGGAACTTCCGCACCCGGCGGTCTGTCATCACTGGTGGGCTCCACCAGGGTGGCACATGTAATTGGTCGGGTGTGTCCCACCAGCATGCTGCATTTCAGGCAAGTTATGATGTCCCATATTATACCGGTGTTGTCATCCGACACCGACAAGAACCTGCAATTAGATTTATTGTAATAGGATATGACCTTCGTCCTTTCTCTACATTATCTGCAATAATCCACATCCATTTAAAATGATTATTTTGTATTTCACTCTAGACTGGAAATTTGTAGAAGGAAGAAGTCGCAACTCAAACACAAACCCCTACGAAGTTTGTTCAGAATAGAACAAAAAGAAAACTAGAAATGTCGCTACGACGACTGGTGTATGCCTCCGCCATAATGCATGGCTCTCCTAATAGGTCTATAGTACAATGTCTTGACAATGTGTGATGAAAGTTTCACACAATTGGCAAAATATTAAAATGACAGGTTTGCCACAAATGTGCTGAATGTTCACTTTCCTAGAACTAGGTTCAATTGGATGAATGATTAAAACGTCAGAGTGCAGGTATTTGGGGGAACTGATGATTTTTACTTGACTTTTGACCCTTTTATAAGTTTATGCCTTGAGTAATTTTCAAGGTATTGAGAAAAAGTATAATTTCAGTATCAAATGGTAAAATAGTATTATCTAAACCTGGCCTTTGACTTTTGACCTCACAGTTCCAAAGAGAATCACTGTTAGGTAGAACATGCATAAAACATGTAAGTTTCATGATAATACCTTGAGTTACTTTTGAGATATGGAGGAAGAAGTGCAATTTAGCACTTTCACTTGACCTTTGACCTTTTGGCAAGAAACTTCCCACAGAATATATATTGGGTTATACAATGCATACATCAAGTTAAAAGAAAAAATCCTTCAGGCAGTGCATAAATATCAGGAAAGTAGTGATATTTTGAGGAGTTGACCTTGACCTTTGACCCCCTGACCTTTGACCCATGACCCCCAACTTCCCTAGATAATCACTGCCCATCGGTACATGCATATATACTAAGTTCCATGAAGATACCTTGAACCATTTGCGAGATATGGAGAAAAACATGAAATTTCAACCTTTTTTTTCCACAAAATAACCAGTGACCTTTGACCTTTGACCCCATGATCCTAAAATCCAAACAAAGTATTATCCCCCCAGGATATACCCTCATACCAAGTTTGATGCAAAACCACCTCACGGTTCTTGAGATATCGACAAAAACAAAACGGGATGGACGTACGTACGTACGTACGGACGGACGGACGGACGGACGGACGGACGGACGGACGGACGGATGGACGGACGACCCGAAAACATAATACCTCCGGCCACTTCGTTGGCGGAGGCATAAAAATGAACCTAATCTTCAGGGTAATGTATAAGTACTTCGTTTTAAATTGATATGTTTTTGCAAAGTGTTTGCAATTTGGAAAGAAACATCCACACTAATGAATTTGGTGGTGTTGCTTGTGTATGCTTAAGTGAGCGAGTGTCTTTGTTGCAGCTTGTTTGGTAACGATCTAAAATCGTGTTATACAGTGTACTCCCGTTATAACGAACACGGTTATACAACTATAACGAAATTCCGGTTATAACGAAGTAAAAATTAGGGCTGTAATGTCATCCACTCTATGTATTTCTATTGTTTATTTGTTCGGTTATAACGAAATTTCGATATAACGAAAGAAAACTGCCGGTCCCAAGGACTTCGTTATAATGGGAGTCCACTGTACAATAGTCATATAAAAATGATGTACAGGCAAAATAAAGGATGGTGGGAGATTTTTGCAGGTGATACAAAACAATTAAAAAAAAACAAACAAACAAATTAACCAGAGGTCAGGTGTTCTGCTTCTTTGTCACTAGGTAAAAAAAAAAATCAGTCATACAATACATCTTCTGCTTACTTATTCTCGCTTATCTGAAGAAGAAATTTGATCAAGTCTGTGTGATCAGGGAGAATCTGGATTTCTGTGTAGGGGTTCAAGGGCTGATCATCCTGGAGGATTTCCACTTGATTCTATGGAAAGATGCACACAAGATAAAATCAGCAAAAGTTCTTGGGCATCCAGATAAGATTCATCCAGTGAAGAAACAGTAGGAACCAAAAATTTGCCTCCATCTGCTTGCCACTGGCTGATGGATGGGGCTGAAAAATTATGACATTGGAATAAAAGTGCTTTGATCATGATGTGTCTACATGTGGTTCATTCAAGCTAGAGCTTCCATTGTTACATTTAAAATATTTTGTTTTTGTATATTCACTTCCTATTCACAACTTAAGAGTCTTTACTTACTACATGCACAAAGAAATAAATCAGTTTCATAATAAATTAGCATCTAATTGTACTAAAGTAGCACTTAAGATGACTAGAAAACAAGAATCAACATCCAGGGCAAAATATGTGTAGTAGGGGTAGCATGTGGGCACACACATCAAACTACACATGCTACCCTGTATTTACCGATACAGGGTAGCATGAGCAGAGTGCTGTCGGCATCAGTCTCGTGATCATAGACCATTGTGTGTAATCACATCCACTACGCTAGGTATATGCTGTCTGTCTGTGCTGCAATATGTAAACAAACAACTGAACTATAGAGCAACATTTGGAAATGAAAACATTTCATTATCCTTTCAAAAAAGATTTGTTTGAGGATATAAAATATACTTTGAAAGAAAAAAATCATTCACTACTTGGAGCCTCGGGTGAAATCAAGTATTACTGACCATGATGGTGACAGGATGAGCACTACTCTATAAAGCATGTTACCCTAAATTTGACCGTTTCCATGAATAGATCACTCTTACGAATATAAATTCCCTGAAATACTTAAATTAAATGGCGCAAATCAAATGCAAAATTCAAACTATGCAACTACCTCCACACATGTTCTGAAGAGCACAACAGTGGGCCACGTCGCCGGACCCCCGAAATCATTGTCGGGACCCTCCCAGGTCAGCTCGCATAAGCAGTTCAACGGGTAAGTAACAGGAAAGTAAAGTTGCATAGCAACACATAAAGACTTGTTTCATTTGAAGTTTCGAAGTTACTAGTCCGTTTATCTGCATTGAATGTATACAGCATGTACACCTACAGCCACAGTGGCAGCAGTTTCTGAGATAACTTGTGCATTTACGCGCTATTTATATTTTGCATGCCACCATGCCAGAATTTGCAATATTTGCCACGGTTCGACTGAGTACCGAGTATCGAGTACCGCGCTCTCATAGTGCGATGTATACAGTTTCGTCTGCGCATGGAACGTGCTGATCCATTCATAGGCGGCACACAGCGGTACATCGCAAATTTGAAGCATGGACATACAGGGTCGAACAATGAACACAGGCGTTCGAACGATGATCGCAGCGCAGGCGTTCGGATCATGCACGCTATTTTGCTTCCACAATTTAGGCGGTCGAAAAATGGGTAACTTGCTTTACACCCCTCAGAAAATGGTGCTGTCCCTGTCACTTTGGAATCAATAATTTCAACAAGAGGCTCTCAGTGACATAAAGCAAGTGGCCCTTGATTCGACAGGGTTCCATGAATAGACCACTCTTACAAGTAAAAATTCACTGAAATTCATGAATAAAAAATGGCGCATATCAAGTGCGAAATTCAAACTATGCAACTACCTCCATACGTGTTCCAAAGAGCACAACAGTGGGCCACGTCGCCGGACCCCTGAAATCATTGTCGCGACCCTCCCAGGTCAACTCGCATAAGCAGTTCAACGGGTAAGTAAACGGGTAAGTAAAGTTGCACAGCAACACATATAGACTCGTTTCATTCCAAGTTTCGAAGTTACTAGTCCATTTATCTGCATTGAATCTGTACAGCGTGTTTACCTACAGCCATGGTGGCAGCTGTTTCTGAGATAACGAGCGTTTATGCGATATACGATTGCATTCCGACCGTGCCAGAATTTGCGGTAGCACCAAGGTTCGTCAACGTGTTGTGTATGCATTGCATCTCTCGGACAGCGTGTGGAGTACATGGAGTACCGCGCTCTCGTAGTGCGATGTACTATGTATACAGTTTCGCCCGCACATGGCACGCACGCTAATACATTCACATAGGCAGGGTGAGCGCACGGGGCCGTACGTCGGGAATGTAAAACACGGTCACCTGGTGTCACAGGCGTTCGAACGATGGTCGCAGCACAAGCGTATGGATCATGCATGCTATTTTGATTCCGCATGTATTTGGGCCACTTGCTTTAATGGTATATTTGCTTAACTATGCATAAAATTAATACATACTAGATCTACTACTACTAAGAGCTCCAGAGGGGTAGAGACTAGACAACACACTGGTCTTGGGCCTAGGGCTAGGCCCTAGCCCCTAGATTCTATAGCTAATTTAAATTTAGACTCTAGTCACTCTATGAATAGAAACCTAGCTAGCAGGCAGTGCCAGTGGTAAATTGTTATGACCTAGACTACTGAAGTCTGGTGGTAAGTCCGTCTGGTAATTGCGACCAGCCCGAAAGTGAAGCGTTCGGCTCGAGCAGTAATTTACAATTGTGACTGTGTAATGAAGCGCCCGGGCCCGCCCCTTGCCCGGGGGCGTGTTTTTTTTAGACGGCACAGATTGGGGAAACTAAAAATTTATCGGGGACCTTATCCCTAAACCTAACCCTAATCCTAATCCTAACCATAACCATCAAACCCTAACCCTAACCCTAACCCTAACCCTAACCCTAACCCTAACCCCAACCCTAACCCTAACCCTAACCATAACCCAAAACCCTAACCCAACGTTTTTCCCATAGGTTTAACACGCGCCATGCCCCAATCTGTGCCGTCTTTAAAAAAAACGCTGCCCGGGGTTAGTCTGCGTCTGGCGGGTGCTAACACAAATATACATATATCGGACTGATACTGTTTTTTCGGCCACCTCGACATTTTATCATCATCTACGACTACACCCATCAGCACAAATCCGCAGCTCAAGTTATGAGAAAAACTGCCACTAATTTTCACACTGGCATTTACCTGCGACATCTTGCTTCTTCCATTAGCCATTCGGTAAACGGGATAAACTAAACAGTTAGACCGTCCAGAGCAGTACCACTGGTGTGACACTTTTTTTTTCCACCAACAATAACAATAACATACAGTACATGTGATCCAAGATGTAGTCTCGATTCGAGACACTAAAAAGACGAGGGTACGAGTACTTTTATTTGCGTACTACGTGCAGTGTATGTACAGCTATAATATCATTTGCGTCGGTGGCCATCTACTCGCTCCTCAAGGGAGTGCCGTGATGTAAAGTACACTGAGACAAAGTTACAAATATTCATTACAAGCTGCATTAGAAATATTATGTTCGAATTTATCAAAAAAAGCAACAAATCAATAGCATTAGGCCCTATACTTTCAGGGATCATGGTAGGGCCTACACTGTGCATTTCTCTTTCGCTCTCTCACTTTTACCACAAGAGTACCACTAATAAATTGCCCAAAATGAATATGGAGGTGTACCTGTGCAGTGGCGAATCCAGTGGGGGGTGCACCAGGCATGCGCCCCCTCTTTATTTTTGGCCAAAACAAAAGAAATAAAAAGAAAATAATGGGGGGGGGGGGGGGGGTCGCGTGCGTCCCCTTTAATTTTGTAAAGGCGCCTCCCCTTTACAGAATTCCTGGATCTGACCCTGCTATGGTCATATAGTTGCTTCTGATACAACAAATATTTCCTCTCAACTCATTCAGCATGGAATTTCCCACCAAGTACATGTATTTTGAGTGCAGTGCACAAGGCAGACCCAAACACATTTGTACTTACTATTGTTGATATACACATGTATGATATGTATGTAACAAACACAGTTATAACAAAATTCCGGTTACAATGAAGTAAAAATTCAAGCCACATCATTATTTGCTCTATGTTTCTTATTGTTTATTTGTTCAGTTATAACGAAAGAAAACTGCTAGTCCTATGGAGTTTGTTATAACAGAATTCCACTGTATCTGCATGTAGGATTATATGCCTTGTGCAGCAACGTGAACCACAAGTTGTTAAACAGATATCTGCAAAATATTTATTCCACTGTTTTAGTAAGTGCGATAAGATCCAAATCAAGATAATCATGTATTAGTAATTACTGTATACACATGCACACACACACATACACACATAAATATATATAAATACATACATAGAGAGGACATATTTGTATGTGTGGTCTGTCTGTGTGTGTGTGTATATACAGATGTATAGATATAAATATACACATATAGTATTTACACAATGAACATGTATACTGTATATGTATTATATACATACACACGCACAGATATATATATATAGATATATGTAAATAATATATATATATATATATGTATAATATATATCATACATATAAACATATAGAGATTTCTGTGAGATATATCTGAGATATTTATTTCCCTGTTTCAGTGTGATAAGATCAAAATCAAGATAATCATGTACTAGATTACTGAATTATGTAATATACATAATATACATAAACACACACACACACACACATATACACACATATACATAAAAAAGAGAGAGGAGAGATTTGTATGTGTGTGTAGATATGAATATACACATACATAGTATTTACACAAAAATTAAGATAATTATGTACTAGGAATTATTGAATACTGTAAAATGAGGAGTGTTCATATGCATTTTAATTTCGCAAGTGCCAAGATTTGCGAAAATTAAAATGCACGCGAAATTTCTTGTCTACACTATATGCAATGACCGCCAGTGGCAATTCACAAAAATTTCGTGCCACGAAAAAGGCTGTCGGTTCAAATTCGTGAAAATTTTGTGCCGCGAATATATCATGTTTTACAGTATATATAATATACATACACACATATATATATATGTATATATTTGTACATGTATATATATATATATATATATATATATATTTATACATGTATATATATAGAGAGAGAGAGAAAGAGAGAGAGAGAGAGATTTGTATGTGTGGTCTGTGTGTGTGTGTGTGTGTGTGTACATATAAATAAACACATATAGTATTTACACAGAACATAGTAGAATACACATAAATGTTTTAGATGTGACATGCAAACAAAACATTTATGTGTAGAAGTGTATGTATTCAAACTTTGCCAGGTAGTTATCATTAAAACACTGAGAAATGGCCAGCCAAGAATTACAAGAAAAATGTAAATGAGTCTTTATTGGCATGTCTCATGAAGTGATTTCACTCTTAGAGAAAACATGGTAAAATGTGAAAGAGAATAGCTGGCCATTGGTTGTAAATGTGAACCCAATAAGGAACTGAAGCTCAACTAATAATTTTCTTTACACATTACAAATAAGATAGAGTGCTAGTCAGCATAGATACATCAATATACAGTTTCTTTACAGCTAAGAAGATGACATCTACTGTTTCTCTACCAGTGTTCTTTATGGTACCATTGCAGGAGATATGAATGAAAATATTACATGATACCAGTCTGCATAATCTCACTCAAAATATTAAAGTTAACCTGCAAAATGGTAGCAAATATACATGTACAGAGCAAACACATTTATCTAGTTGTGGGTTTTGATCATGCCAAATATCCAAATTGAAGAGAAATAAATACATGCATGTACAGACATGAAGTGGTCATCACCTTACCAGTTTGCTCACCATTATTTTGATAAACACATGTATGACTAACTTCATTGGTAGTTGAGCAGTACAACATAAATATATGATTATATGATTGTAAACAGGATAAGCTGGCATTCATACATGGGAGTAGGAATAGAAGTTATACGTATTTAAAAGTATGTTTTCACTATTTCCATTACAATGCACAGACATTAGGTACAAATTTGTCTACACAACCTTACAACTGAGATTGTTTTGATAAAGGCCAGTCTCATAATAGGCAGCATTTATGAATTCTGCACCTCAGGGTCAATGCTACGCTTTGTGTAACCAATGCTTCGGGAGAGATTTTTTTTTTTTTACACACCAGAGCAATGATGCAGGGCAAGCAAATGGTACAGCTGGCGGAACTTGGGGGAGGAGGGCTGAAACCTTTGAGTATGAGCATGGTAAGCCAAAGGCCTTTTTTCTTTCTTTCTTTCTTTTTTTTTTTTTTTTTGCTTGGTAACTGACGAAACCTGGAAGAGGCACCAAAAGTATAAAGTGGGCCCCCTCCCCGAAAACGTGGCGCCAACCATGCATAGGGCCTACTAGTGTATATCTACGTTACAGAACTAATACAACTGTATAGTCCAACAAAATGGGGTACAGTTCATCAAAAGCCACATTGAATATAGTGTATCACTCGCTTTAACTACTGAAGCAGTAATAACCCAGTTCTAGAATATCATGTGACCTTTGTCAAGTTGTGGTCCTGAACAGTTTTCAGAAATGATGACACTTTTTTTTTGCAATTAAATTCATGATCTGATAAAAATCTGGTATGTACAGGGTGTCAAGTGACATAGGTCATGTATTCAAAAGCAGGAAAAGACTGTCTCTGTGAAAAATATCTACAAGTTAAAAAAAAAAAAAAAAAGAACTCAAAACAGGGCAAATGGTTGTGTCAGGTACAATTAAACAATCTAGAGAAATGGTGAAAGGGCTATGAAAAAAATGCAGCAAACCCTCCTTAGCTATGACACTGACGGGTGGAGATACACAATAGCCTCTTGTGAGATTTGAACATTAATTTTCTAACCGACTATTCTGTTTTGCCAGCTTGGCAAACATTAGGTGGTGAGTATCTCAGAGCCAACTACCATCACCAGGACATACGGCACTGATTATCCTGAATGATCAATGTTTGCTTTGGGGATTGTACTCAGAATTGTGACCGACTGGCTCAGCCTCATGCACCATAACATGTGAAATGAAATGATATGACAAGTTCTATGACATTAAAGCCCAAACAAAGTTCTGGTAGGCCTGCAAAAGTTGTCAAATTTCGCTCCCAAATGTGAACGTATGCTTAGGAAATGTGCAGGATAACGATGTTATTACAAGATATTCGATGGGTAACAACGAAAATGCGAAATATTTACCAAAAAGGTTCAGTCTCAGAACTTACCCGGACTCCGGGATAACTCGGCTTCGCTTTGACGGCGGGATGAGTTATAATGGTTGTCCCTCTGATTGTACAGTGTTGTCCTATGGGAGCCGCCTGTATAAACTAGCGCTTCGTGTTCTGGCTACTCGCAGTAATGGTCCGAGTTGCTACAACGCGCGCATCAAAAACCTCTTTTGCGCGCAAGCAAAATTAGTGTGCGCCTATCAAGCACCTCTAAAACAATCAAAGGCCCTTGATAAACAACAACAAAAACTCCAAAGACAGCGCGTCTCGGCAACTGAAGACTGCGCGCTATCATTTTTGTTTCAAGTGTTTTGTACAGGATTACGTTAGCACGCACTTTCCTGTTCATTCAGTTAGGCCTCATTTGGTACTTTGCAGTGGCCAGTAGAATGTGGCGATCACTTACTGCGTGTGAATTGTCTGAAGTAGGGTTGAATTTTTCCCGAGACCGAGTTAGTCTGGAGCCTTCTGGAATAAAAGTCGGTTTTCCTACTATTATTATTTTTCTCAAAATACTCCAAATCGACTCATCATTCCGGCAAACCGCGTCAGCCAGGTAAGTTTCTTGGTGGACTCTTTCGATACATTGCAAGTAAAAATGAAATGGTGCTAGACGGGTTCTCCAGCACTTACCGAAACTTAGTTTTCACTTTAAGCTGACTGGGCTCAAATAAAAGAATCTACATACGACAGACCCTCAGGCAAAATATGCAAAGAGGTCACAACTTTATAATCCCAAATTCCTTTTAAGAAAACTGCCTTAAAAATCTATAAGATGCATTTTCTGAAAATACTTGCATCTCCTAAACCATTTTCAAAGGTGATTCTGAATGAGTACAACAAAATAATAATATGAAAGAGCGATATTTGCAAATCTTAACAATTCAAATTTATCAAACATCAGTTATCAAAGCATCAGGGATCTCGGTCTACATGTTGTATCATATCCTGAAAGAAAGAAGAAAGGTTGGTAATTGAATTTAATTTTGTGTGCTGTTACACTAAAATCATATCATACTACCTCCTGTGTGATATTTATTGCTGCTGACTAGTACAAAGTACATTGTAGCTCTTAAGTCTCCTGAAATACAATTTCTGCATCAAAATTCTAAAGAGTGGGGAAAAAAATATTAAGATGTTTGAAGGTAAACACCACACAAAATAGAGACATTTGAAGTTCACTAACTATATGAACAAGCATGTACAAACCTAAAACAAATCTGTCTAACTTGAGGTGAAATGCAGATTCATTAAAGAACTGAAACAGGTAAAGCATTGTGATCATCAAATTCAACATAGGCTACGATTGAGGTAACCCTTGATAGCTATCCTTCCCTTCGGCTGGCATCCGTTCCATCTTTAGTCACTAGGTGTGTTCCATGTGGCACTCAGTGTGATGCACTGCTGACTGCTGCTATTCAATCTAAACGTTGATATTTCTTTTCCTTTCCCTTTTGCAATCCAGCTGTGACTCGAGGACGAGTTTGTTCAGTGCTCTCATGCGCTCCTCCATTACTTGCCCTTCGACGTTCCTTGCTCGGATGCCTTGGCGGCAGCTTTTAATTGCTTTTGTCTCATGATGTCTGCATCTCTGGAGAAATAAGAAGAGAAAGAAAAAAAGCTTGACATGCATACTCCCTGGAAAGTCAACACTGAACAATGAATATCTGCTGCATTTCATCTCACAGTTCTTTTCTCAACTTCCTGAGCATTTAGTGATGGAGCTGATTTTGCAAGGAACAGACTGAAACAAAAGTTTTCATTCTTGAAATGCACTATGAAGAGAAGGCAAGATGTTATCATAAAGTTCTCTTGTCTAAATGGGAAATACAGAAAGATAAAGATTGACAGTTACACGCAAATGAATATGAATAAACATCTGTCAAGCTGATGTACAACAAAAGGTTAAATGGCAGCAGGCATATGGACCACAGTTTCATCATAGTAACTACTGTCTTCTACAAAATCTCACCTCAGTTGTATGTCCTATTACAAATACACTGATACTTTTAAATAATGCAGAGATGCCAGTTAGAATGAAATAGACGGCCTGAAATACATTTTTGTACCTCTAAATGAAGCTACTTTCTACAAGAAAGGGCCTGAACTTTGATACTACCAGGGCCTGAATTCAGGTTTTGCCTGAAAACTTGCATACCGGATTATGCTGTCTTATTTGCTTGATTCAGATACATGTCCCATTGTGTTTGCTTTGCATAATTTTTCTTGGCAGTTTTGAACATTCAAATAGCAGGACAAAGAGCATACAGTATGTGAGCCAATACAGCGTAGTCTCCCTTCAAGGTGTCAATGAACAATCTGTCTCTGAACAAATAGAAAAAGGTGTAATTCAGGAAAATAATCAATTTCACGAGAGATCCAATGTACACTAAAAGCAAAACAGAATAAAGCAGTGGTGATCAAGGGCGTATGTACCGATATTCACACAGTTTGAACACATGTTTGTACAGTGTAGGTGTGTACAAAATACTAGTGTGTGGACTACAAGTTTGTATATGATGCATTACACGTTACCCCGGGGTACCACGTTGTATAGCGCCACCTCATGTCCACTCGAGGACAACCGCAGAGAAATGCATGCGCTGTGTGTGCGTGTACATAGTCATTCCCATGCCACTGCATGTTATACTATGCATGCATGGTACACTCACAGTGGGTACACTGTGCTAGCAATAGCGTGTGCTTCAGTGCAGTGCAGTGGCTAGTGCGCGCTAGCTCCAGCACCAAAATAATTTCCCACTTTTTGGCAACCCAGGGTACAACCTTTAAAAAAAAAAAAAAAATTCAACGAAATGGCTGATTTTTATTTGGTACACCGGGGTACCATTTATGTCATCATATAGGGAGACCAGGATGTTTGCAGCATGATCCGTTCAAGTCCTGGAAATAAACTACTAGTAATCACTCTGTGTTGATGAAAAAATACAGAATCTACAGTATGTTCCTCACTTTCTATGGACAACCATTGGTATTGATGAATGACCATGATTACGTATTTTACCTTTGTTTCCTATCCTCCAGGCTTTTTCCTTTGTTTCCAGTCTGGTCAGAGGCAGATTTCTTCTGAGTTTGCTGCTTCTTTTGATTCTTTGCCCGAGCAAGTTCTCTTTGATTTCCCCCTGTTGGGGAATAAAAGAAAAAAGAAAGAAAGAAAGAAAGAAAGAAAGAAAGAAAGAAAAAGAAGAAGAAGAAGAAGAAGAAGAAGAAGAAGAAGAAGAAGAAGGAAACAGAAAATAGGGGAAAACAGCATTGTGAGTTTATGACATAACCACATTAGGTACAACTGTAATTCACACATGTGTACACTAGGTGCAACCAATATCACTACTGCTGTTTGGTAAAATCATGTGAAATTCTAAGGGGGTATAAATATAAACCATGGTTTATGTAAATTTCTTCTGCGTCACACTTTTCACTCTTCCACAATCTGTGGTCACAAAACAAGCTGCCCATTTATTATTATTATTTTTTTTAAATAGCAGATTCAACTTTACTCTTAGTTTTTAGTCAACAAATCCCTTTAAATTTTATAATAAAATAATAAAATAATCGGTCCACCATTGATGGCCTACTGTATCAAAGCGCAAGATGTACACTGTTGTACATGTATGTCCGTGTGAATTGTGATTAGAAGGCAAGGCTTTTAAACACATACAGGATACATGTGTGACTAGAGCTTTGTACTTAAAAAAACCTACAACAACAACAAATAAACATGAATGATGAAGGAGCATGTAGGTATTAGGAGCAGGACATCAAAGTCTATGGTATATTACATCACATTACACAGGTGATCTCTGATGTACATGTACTCAGAATACAAGTACACTTGTACTATGGAATTACCGGACAGCATGGTAATTCCGGACATGCACATCTCTGTGTACTAATAACATTCAATACACGCAGGACTTCGTAGACTAGCCTTGCAAAGCGTTGCATGGGAATAAAAACTCGCAAAAAAATGTGACACAGTGAATAATGTAAAAAAGCTCAGAAATTCACATTTTACCTCAGATTTAGAAGAAGATGTCGATTTATTACAAGATTTTATTGTGTGAATTGTTCGAAATGTTCATGTAAGACCTTTTACCGTACAATACGAAATTTGAGCCTCATATGCCAATTTTCTCTGCTGTCTGCTCAGTACAAATATGTACAATGAATCATGGGTATGGTTAATGTGATTCTGGTGCAAGGACAAGATGTGAAAGACGTCGACTACTCCATTACGAAATATCATGTCCGGAATCATCCTGAAGCTCAGGATTGGATCCTTTGAATGGCCCTCTACAAGTCTTTGACTATACGTGTAGTGCATACTGGGCATCATCATGCAACTGTAGGTAATTCAGGTAATCAAAATGCGATTTTACACTGCGCTAAAAGATAACTTTATGTAGAGGGGTACACTTGATGTCTATTTTCCAAAAATTGGAGAGAATAATTTTCATAATTTTGCTAAATTTATAATTTTCAGGACTTTGTGAATAACTGGTGTTGTTCTTGGCTGAAATTTCATCCTCTGCTCTGAGGCTCTGAGTATGGAATTCACAGCCATGAAAAAAAAAAAGCATCCGGTGTCATGATATACATTGTACACCTCTCTGCTTCTACGTACTCTCTTTCGAAGGTTCTTACTCATATTACAATGTATAAACACAATTCTATTGTACATGTACATTGTACATGTGTACCTATCAAAATTTCACTGAAAAAAAGATGCAATCTGTGGCTTTTGTTTCAGTTCTTGATAAATACGAATACAGTAGAGTTCGACCTCGATTATCCGGCCATGTCGCGACCGGCGCTCATCCGGATATGGGAGACACAATATCAATGTATATAGCTGCCGTCCAAGCTGCCGTCCCAGTGCACTGGCAGCTAGGCAGGTAGTGTACCCCGCAACGGTAATGTAATCTATGCCAGCCTGCGCAAAATTGTAGTCCCTTACTTTTACGATGATAATGTGGTGTGAATTTATGTTAGTTCTGTCGGGAATATTGTAGGTGAATCATGTGAGTTTTGTAGAAATCTTAATTGAGTTTAAAGTTACTATTTTTCTCAATTTTAGGATGAAAAAAAAAAGTCCTTCACTGCGTGAACGCGTCCGGATAATAGAGATTTCCGGATAAAAGGAGGCCGGATAATCGAGGTCGAATTGTATATGAATGTATACACATCTGCAGATCTGTGGGTTACCACTTACTCCCAGGCAGCATCAGTATAACTGTGTACAAGGAGTCCCCGGCCCGGGGCCCGGGGTTACATTGTACGGTAGACATCCCTTGTACTTGCAAGCTAACATGAGTTACAAATACAATAAATGCTTCAGAAATTATTTTTTAATTATCAAATTATGACAAAAAAAAAAAAATGACTAGAGACAGAGTTCTTCTCAGTAGATAGAATCTAGTAGGGGCAAGCATGGTATTACTGGACGCATGGTATTACCGGACACGCACATTTTTGCGTACTAATGACATTCTGTACGCGCGAGACTTCGTAGATTAGCCTCACAGAACTTTGTGTGGAACGAAATCGCAAAAAACGCCACATAAAAGTGTAAAAACACGAAAAAATTCACATTTTACCTCAAATTTACAGCTGAGTGACCCGCACCTCGTCATAGTTAATATCTATGCATGTTTGAATCACATTTCGCGACTGAAATTCTATGAAATCCCACTCACATACAGGAAAAATGCTGCAGATTCTATTAGAACCAAAAGTTCACTGATCAATATCGGAAATTTGTAGCTATTGTCCTCAAACGCGAACGATGCGGAATAGTTGTGCGCCAAGGGGCACGCAACTCATCGCCCGCGCGTGCAGCTCCCATAGACAAAGCACGTATACTCTAACCAGTTGTCGATTTCTCATAAGGTTTTATTGCGTGAACTGTTCGAAATGGTCAAGACAGACATTTTACTGTAAAATACGAAATTTGAGCCTCATTTGCCGATTTTTTTTTGGTCATCCGCTCGGTGAGAATGTGTACGGTGATTTGTGGGATGAATTGTGATTCTGGTGCAAGGATTAGGTGCGAAAGACCTCGATTATTCGATTACGAAAATCGCGTCCGGTAATACAATGCGATTTTGCACCGCGCAAAAAACCACTATTTTTAGAGGGGTATGTTTGAAGCATATTTTCTAAAAACTGGAACGAAGAATTGACATAAGTTGGCTGAATTCGTAATTTCCATGAGTCTGTGAATAAGTGGTGTTATTTTTAGCCGAAATTTCATTCTATGACTAGACTAGTATGAGTATGGAATCAAAGCCAAAAAGAAAAGCGTCCGGTAATAGGATGTGCCACCCTACTTTACACTTTTTTGAATGGACATTCCCAAAATCCATCTTGATTTGTGATGTATTCTATTGACTTGTCTGGAGACCAAATATCTCCTAGGTTTGACTGAAAAAGGTGTTATGCATCAAGCGATGGCAACATGTGTCGCAAGCTAGCTGAGAATCCCCAGTAATTACACGCTCTATCCTCCCTCGACCTGCGCGCCGCATTGGAGCGCCTATTGATGGCGAGCACCTGTGACCTACCATTCACAAAAAGATCCAGAACTAGACATATTTCTAGACTGATAGACAACAACAACAACATGTATAAGCATAATGTTGCCCGTCTGGAGAAATTAAATAAAAATCGTTCGGTAATAGGATACACCTCCATACTGCAGTTGTTACCTAGTCCATATAAATTCGACCCCAGCTCGGCTGGTACAGAATGAGATTTGTCATATTTATGCAGAAAGAAACAAAGTGTTACACTCGTCGGTGAGCGAAGGTTACAAGAGACGAATGATGCGCCGGAGTTATGACACTCGAACTGATCAATGGATTATACACTTTTAAACAACAGAACTACAGTTTTAACGATTTCCATAGTTAATATGTACGTAAATAATTTAGATGAAATACTCACTAGTCATCTTGGAGTCCGATACACATGTGAAATAACACGTGAAAAGAAGATCAACTTCTTTCTACCGGAAGCGTACAAAGCTAGCTGTAGCTGTATGGCTGTTATTGAGTGGTTTGTGCCTACTATCCTGCACTGCACTTTGTGTGGATCGACCACGGATCGACGTGCTGACACGACGATATATTCGCGGTTGCATTTTGTCACACGCACCGATCTCTGCACGAAGGGTCTGCGTTGAATTTCTGCTATTTTGAAGCCAAAAACTGGAGAGGAAAAGCCACACAGGCAGGCGTGTTATAGATCAAAGAGAATTTAACCCTTCTACACTGCAAAAAGTCCGGTGTTAAATAGTGAACACCGAGCTGGTGTTAAATTTTCGGTGCTCATTTATGGTGTTAAATTAACACCTCCGGGTGTCAATTCCAAATTTTAAACTGTTTTTTGAAGAGTTTCTTAGTAACTGTACTTTTTGTTGATTTTTTATTTAAACAAGACGATCAAGAATTTTACATTAAAATACTAGATTTTTGAAAAAATGTGAAAATAAATTTACACCAAAGTAACACCAGCTGGTGTGGTCTCTTATTGAAGCTGGACGGGTGTTAAACCATTGATATTAACACCAACAAATATCAAATCAACACCATGTGGTGTCATTTTTTGAATTAACACCAGTAGGCCTACAGTGTCAAAATAACACCAGGTACGGTGTCAAATTAACACCACGAAGTGTCAGGTGAACACTTTTCAACGCCATTACAGTGCATTTTCAACACCTGTGGGTGTGGTCCTTTATTGAGGTTTGATCGGTGTTAGATTTAACACCCGTGGTGTTAAATCTAACACCGATGTTTTTACAGTGTATATACTCTGGTGTATACAATAGAGCGCACTTGTACCAAGCTCACAGAACTCTCTATCTCCTTTTCTTCTTCTCCTCTCTAAATTCTTTAGATTGAGATGAGGGACCAATTCAAAATTAGATTGAAAATCTCAATCTAATAGATTTTATCTAATAGACGTAGAAATCAATCTTTTTCTCGATCTAACTTTGGATTGGTCCCTTGCCACAATCTTCAGTCTACGGTAGATTGCTTTCCAACTTCAGAAATTTGATATAAGAGAGTTCTTTCCCTCCCTTTTTTTCTGCCTGAGAGTTCTTCTTTGCTTCTCCCCCTTCTGCCTGTTCTTTTTTGTGTTATGTGGTACACGCGGCTCAAGGTCTGTGCCGCAATATTGATGTTGAATTCGTATATTAAAGTACATTTTGTACTGTTATTGACAATATGCTTTTTATCATAATTAACAGTGTGTTAACAAATGTTTTTATCCAACGTGACTTTTATTCTGTATATGTTACATGCATATAGATTAGATATTGTTTACCGAGGGATCCACGTCTACAAGCTCAGTCTGTGCTTTTTTAGTGGATCGCTCTTTTCCATCTCTTTTTCACTAGTTCGATCACTTATTGCATAGTAGGTCCTATATGCAGTGTTTGTTTTAATAAACATTAATTCTAACATACATTTTATAGTACTATTCTTTATAGTGTGTAAATTTCGTTACTTTTAGCTTGTATACTTTGTATTATGTTGCTGCCTTCAAGTGTTCGATGGAAATAAAGAAATTGAATTGAATTGAAAATTGAATTGAACTACACTATACAGTAAATTATACATGGTGTATAAAAAAGAGTTACAAAATTGTTAAAATAAATTTCAAAATATTTGGAAGAGTTTTTCATATTCATGGATACTAAATAGTCTCATCTATCAAGTGCAATCAACAAAACAAATTTTTGTTGACGCTTGGCTGAACAATGACGCTCTTTGTCCAGAGTACGATGAAAAATGGCTTGCGCCAAATTGAAAGAAGATGGAAAGTTCAGCCAGCAGTCCAAATAAGTGTTCTCATTCAAACAAATTGCTCTTTTGCTCACAGTTTTGATTATGTTATGATAGTTTAGGAATTTTTCTGGCGATTTTCTGTCACGTTTTAAATGATTCCATTCTGTTATGGAAGGTTGATTAACAATGACAAGATCTTTTAAGCACAATTATCACAAATCATGCACAGACATATCGAACCCACATGCCAGTCACTCAGTCAAGAAGAAAAGTACATCAATCAATCCAATCAATCAATCAATCAATCAATCAATAAATCAACCTATATCAGTTCAATCAATCAATCAATCAATCAATCAATCAATCAATCAATCAACCTATATCAGTTCAATCAATCAATCAATCAATCAATCAATCAATCAATCAATCAACCTATATCAGTTCAATCAATCAATCAATCAATCAATCAATCAATCAACCTATATCAATCAGTCAATCAATCAATCAATCAATCAATCAATCAATCAATCCTATCAATAAATCAATCCAATCAATCAATCAAGCAACCATGCAAGCAAGCAATCAATAATTCATTCATTCAATCAATCAATTAATAATCAGTTTAATCAATCAATTAGTCAGTCACATTTGTATGCATGTTTAAAGTGGCAGATCGACATAGGGAATATCACCACCTCCCCCCCCCCCCCCCCGTGGCTTAAAGGCTCGGTTTTTTGTTTTATTTCGGTTTTTGGTATTTTGTTCATCCAAAATGGCCACTGCTCTCTTCCCTTGTTGTTTCCACCACCATCCCCTTTACTCATGTATTCATGGGTTGATTGATTGATTGATTGACTGATTGATTGATTAATTAATTGGTCAATCAATTGATTGATTAATGGGATGAATGATTTGAATGTTGATTAATTTAGTACCACTACCACATTAATGAATAACTGGCGTGTGGTATTGATGTGTCCGTGTATTGTGAAAACTGTGCTTTAAGATCTTGAAGTAATTACATACTCTAATTCTCACCAATTAATTTAGAAAAGAAATCATTGAAATTACGACAAAGCTGACAAAAAAAAATCTCAGACTATCATAACATAATCAAAGCTTTAAGCAAAAGAGCAATTTGTTTGAATGGGAGCACTTATTTGGACTGCTGGCTGAATTTTCCATCTGCTTTCAATTTGGCGCAAGTCATTTTTAACACTCTGGACAAAGAGCGCCAGTGTTCAGCCAAGCGTGAACAAAAATTTGTTTTGTTGATTGCACTTGATAGATGAGACTATGGGGCATCCATAGATATGAACAAATCTTCCATAGTTTTAAAATGTAATTTAGACAATTTTTTCAAAAGTGTAAAGTTTGGTTTTTTTGATACGCCCTGTAGAGCTCAGCTGCTGGGATGGAACACTATAGAGCGTCTTCTGTGATCACTCTTCCAGCTTGTTATGACAGTAACTCATGCATGCACAAAGTTAACTGTGAGTATAAATAGTGCTCCGATGAAAACGGCTTTACTTATTTATAACCGGAGGGCCAAACCCCAAAAAGTCGCTTACTTAACGAGTGAGTTGCACTCTCTCTACAAACTAAGTAGACCATGCTTATTTTCAAGTTTTTATTGTAACAAACAACATTCCACTGGTCTACCTCAAAAAATTTGTTGCGAAAGCCTCCAAATCCAAGATGGCGTCCAAGATGGCCGCCATATTTACTGAATTTGTTATTTGAAAGATAGAATTTGATTGAAACATCAGATTTCAACAAATTTGATGTCATATGAAAGAGAATAAAATTTTCTACAAGTTGATACCATTTTTGTGGGTTATTGTGATAACTGGATTGAGACTTTAGGGAAAAAACACTCATTTTTTTGATATTTTTCTGAAAAAAGGAAAATCATGAAAATGCTTGATTCATCATAAATCAAAGAAAGACTAAAGGATTATCTTGAAACATCTCAAGAATTTTGTTTGACATATAATTAATACTTGGAGAAATTTAGGGGTCAGTACCGTTTTTGGTTCAGGAGTTATAATGTCTCAAACTTGAAAACTCACTATGTAAAAATGGCCACTTTAGTTGTGACAAGACTTTGTTGGTCGTAAAAAAAGCCTGCGCGCGTCAAGACTACTACACGCACCACTGGCACTGGCGCTTGTAGCAGTGCCAGTGGTGCGTGTAGTAGTCTTGGCAAACGCAGACTTTTTCTTTGACAAACAAGGGTTTGTGCCTGCAAACTAACTTTTCATACCAAGTGGTAGCTCAGGTGACGCTGATTGCTATTATTTCAAAGTATATTGTTCTGAAGCAGATGAGATGAAGCAAAAAACATCTTTCAAATAGAGGTAGAAGCTTGAAATAACCTTGCTATAGAAAGTTTAAAACAAAATTTGGATCAATCACTCAAGAAATTCAAGATTGCAGGCCATCAAAGCTGACATAGTGTATTGCGCCAAAGTAAATGTATCATTTCGATTTTGATACAATTTTGTCTGTTTTGGTGTCTATTTAGATGGCTTTTATATATTCTGAACATTTTAATGCTATTTCAAACCATCTTAGGTTTTTATGGAGACATTTTTTTCAGAATGCACCATGAATATTTCTCTAAAAAGTTACAAAAAATTAAATTAAAAATGTTTATGAAGACCATACAGAAATTAAAATCTTTCCCATATAATCAATATTTGGCGGTCAGTATTGTATTTGGTTCAGGAGTTATAATGTCTCAAACTTGAAATCCCATTTTACATAATATGTATTTGCACGCATCTGTTCCCAAAGACGTCACAGAGGGTCAAATCCAAGATCGTGCTTACTTTTCGAGTTCCACTCTCTCTATAAACAAAACCATACATAATATTAAGCATACTAAGCAATGTTCCGTAAGTACACCCCAGTAGATTTGTTGCAAAAACCTCCAAAGTACAGATGCGGTCCAATAGGGCCGCCATTTTTATTGAATTTAACATTTCAAACATAAAATTTGATAGAGACATTGGATTGCAACAAATTTGATGTCATTGGTATTATGAAGGAGAGCAAAACTTCCTAAAAGTTGATACCACTTTAGCTGTGTATTGTGATAAATTGGGGGGGGGGGGTTGTTTGCTTCTCTCTTTTTTTGGGGGGGGGGATCCATATTTTTATATTCTTTTGAAAAAAGGAAGAAATGTAAAAATGCATGATTTAGTATTTATCAAAGAAGAACTGAAGAATTATTTTGAAACCTGCGATTGAGATTGAGATTTACTGAGATTGAGACATAATTCATATTTCTGGAATTACAGGCAATATCATACACTGTTGACAAGTTAACATCTGAAACTTGAAAAAATTATATTCATGCATTATAAATTTTGCATACAATGTGTTTACATGGTCTCATATAATACTGTAATGGTCTAGTGACTTGCAAGTACCTGCATGCAAACTAACTTTTCATGCCAAGTGGTAGGTGACGCTGGTCGCTATTACTGTAGCATTTCATCATAGTAGATTGTTCTGAGGCAGATGAGATTGAACAGAAAGTATTTTCCAAAAAGAGATAGGAGCTTGGAATTTGGCACAAATTTTTTCAATGTGTAATAATTAGCGATAAAAACAGTATCCACACAAAATTCAAGATGGCGGTAATTAATCGAGGTTGTCTTTCAAGGCATTATTTACCATTAGTGCACGTAAAACGAAAAGCCAGCTTTAATTAACTCCTCAAACTAGTTCTAAACTGTGCGTTAGGGATAGAACAACTAATGTACAAACTTAAATCAGTATATTTAATGCTAAATATTGTTAGATGTACTAAATAGATCTGATAAGAATGTTTTTTTTTATATAATTCAAATTCAAATTCAAATTCAAATACTAAATTGTTAACAGTTATCATGGTTATGGTTTCTTGAAAAGAAATGGTGATATCTCCGTATGTTTTAGGCTTTATTATGATTTTTTTTACGTGGTAGAATGTTTTGTAATACAACTAACCTTCACATATGAATCGAATGTGATATCTCTCCAAATGGCAAACAATACCTTAAGTGTGTTGCGTCAAAGTTAAATCTCAACTTATAACTTATAATCTGATATATATTTTTAATCTTCGTATCTTTCTGTCTATTACATGTTTCTATACATCCGAACGATATTGTACTAGTGTAAACCATATTGAGGGTCTTTTTTTTGGGGGGGGGGGGTGAGCTCATTCAAGTGTTTGGGTAAGGCCCAATCTTTGATAAAAAAAGAAATGTTTCTGTATCAAAGATACTATATGCTTTTTTACTTGTATGTTACTCTGCTGTTGTAGAAACGTGAATGATGATGGTATATGTGTAATAATGTCTGATCCGTAGATGTCCTCGAAAGCCCTTCTGATCCGAACCCCCCCCCCCCCCAAAAAAAAAAAAAAAAAAAAAATCCGACATGGCGGCAATTTCTCAACTTTGCTCTTAAATGTGTTGTGCGAAATTACTTTTCAGTATATTGTTCGAATACAATTTTCAAAATTGATTACTCGTGCTGTATATTCACATTTACAAATAAGCATGCTGAAACTGTATTTACTGTTATCAGATTTTTCTTACATTGTTTTTGGGCTGATTTCATGTGGGTTATAGGGTCACAATTGATCTGAACTTATGCCATTGGTAGATGCTTTCCCATATTAGATATCAGGATCACTCGAGAGTGAAAATGTTCATTTTCATTTATTTTAGAGTGACCTCGGGGATCACTCGAGGAGTGACGAGTGATCCCCATTCAAAGGCAGGGCTCGACACTAACGTTGGTCCGGTGGCCCGGGGCCACCAAAAACGCTCGTCGGGCCACCAAAATGTCAGAAATGAAGAATTTGGTGGCCTGATCGGGCCACCAAAAAAGGTCAGATATTTGCCTTTGGGCCACCAAAAATAAAAGTTAGTGTGGAGCCCTGCCTAAGGTCACTCTAAAATGAGTGAAAATGAACATTTTTTCTCAAAAGTCACTCCAATTTCACTCTAAATTCACCGTTTTCTGTTATTCACTCCTCACATCAAAAGTAAAAACTTCCACTCGATTTGTTTTTCTTTTTCGGAGAGTAGAATATCACTGGTTTTAAAAATGTGTCAATAAAAACCTAAGACGGTTTAAGATATCACAACAGACAAAATTGTATCAAAATCGAAATAATACATTTAATTTGGCGCAATACACTATGTCAACTTTTTGAGCGGTTGATCTAAATTCTGTCTTAGACTATCTATAACAAGATTGGTGCCAAGTTTCAAGCTATTACCTCTATTTGAAATTTTGTTTGCTTCATCTCATCTGCTTCAGAACAATCTACTTTGAAATAATAGCGATCAGTAACACCTGAGCTACAACTTGATATGAAAAGTTAGTTTACAGGCACAAACCCTTGTTTGTCAAAGAAAAAGTATGCATTTGCCAAGACTACTACACGCGCTACTGGCGCTGCTACCAGCGCCAGTGCCAGTGGTGCGTGTGGTAGTCTTGGCGTGCGCAGACTTTTTTATGACCAACAAGGTCTTGGTCACAACTAAAGTGGCCATTCTTTACATAGTAAGTTTTCAAGTTTGAGACATTATAACTCCTGAACCAAAAATGGTTCTGACCCGTAATTTTCTCCAAACATTAATCATATGTCAAACAAAATTCTTGAAACGTTTCAAGATAATCCTTCAGTCTTTCTCTGATTTATACTGCATCAAGCATTTTCATGATTTTCCTTTTTTCAGAAAAATATCAAAAAATAAGTGTTTTTTCCTTAAAATCTCAATCCAGTTATCACAATAACCCACAACAATGGTATCAACTTGTAGAAAATTTTATTTTCTTTTATATGACATCACATTTGTTGAAATTTGACGTTTCTATTAAATTCTATCATTTAAATAACAAATTCAGTAAATATGGCGGCCATCTTGGACGCCACCTTGGATTTGGAGGCTTTCGCAACAAATTTTTTGAGGTAGACCAGTGGAATGTTGTTTGTTACAATAAAAACTTGAAAATAAGCATGGTCTACTTAGTTTGTAGAGAGAGTGCAACTCGACCTCTGTTTTCAGCTTTTGGCCCCCCGGTTATTAATAAATGAGCATGTTTCTATACGTACTAGTAACAGTGGACACCCGTTTATATAACGAAGTCTTCGGAGGCGGCAGTTTTCTTTCGTTATTTATCGAAATTTCGTTGGAACCAAACATTTAAAGGGTGTGTACATCTGGTCGAGGTGAGGATTTAGCTTTTAACGTTTTGCAAGATATTCAGAAACCACTTATGAGATGTCAAAGAGCATGCAATTCTAAAGGGTATCAAAAGTTTATTTGATGAAAATCGGTTTTGAAATGGCTGAGATATCCAAAAACAAGGTGAAACAAAGAGATCCTGTATAATAAAGTTGTGGCCTGTCGCCTTTTATAATTATCACTTTTTTGATATCTCAGCCATTTCAAAACCAATTTTCATCAAATAAACGTTGAATCCTTCTTAAAATGACATGCTCTTTCATATTTCATAAGAGATTTCTCATTATCTCACTTAGAAATGTTCAAAACATGAATCCCTTACCCCAACCTGTACTGTACAGTCCCTCTAATGAAACATAATAAAGATATAGAGCAGATAATGTTGCGGCCTGAATGTTTACTTCGTCGTAACAGAAATTTCGTTATATTATGTTCGTTATAACGGGAATGCACTGTATAGGTGATCTGCTTGCATCACTATTTATACGTGAATAGCCACTATATAGAAAAAAAAAATGTATCCGGCCGTGGGTTATAGGTAATGTTATTTCACTTTATGTATAGGCCTATTGTTTTTGTTGTTGTTGTTGTTGTGTGTGTGTGTGTGTGTTTGTTTGTTTGTTTTTTGCTGCCTGAAGACTGCAACTTCAGTCCTGTCTGCTATTATTTATAGTAACCATCATTTAGTACCCCAAAAATAGTTTTATCTCAAGTGGTGAATACAGATCTCACCGAAAATTGTTATTGATAGAAAAAAAAAAGGCTTGACTGAATAAAATGAGTGAATTACAAGACAGAGTATGAGCTAAGGGCGCTCGTACATAATATGCATATAGTGATACAAAATAGGTGGCTATATTACATACGTAGGTCTTTACGTACCCTACACAACATGCATACATTTTACATACATAATGATCTATTTTATGAATTTAAAAAAAAATCCTTCTCACTAAATATTAACTGAAATACAGTATGAACGTTGGGGCTTCTTTATACCAACTTTCTGTATGAAGTGAAGTTCCGTGTGACTTCGCATTCAGAAGACATGCGTGTGCATTAACCAGCTATACATATACATCACTGTAGTGAAATCAAAATTCACATTCAATATTCCCCGAGTGCCACCCTGGCTGTTCGGTCACATGATTGTTAAATGTTTCTTTTAGCTCTTATAATACGCTGGTTTGAATGGACTTCAGACACTATGAAGTTAATGCATGCTATACACTGCTGTAAGTGGTGCGTTGATGATAATGGAAATGATAATGAAATAACAATGATAACAAACAATAGATAATAATTCAGTAATAATAACAATAATGATTATGACAATTATGATTATGATCATCATCAACCATAATCGAGTAATCGCTAAATTGCAAAAATGGTAGGGCTATTCAAATAATAATAACAATAATAATTATAATTGTAAATTTATAGTATGATAATGATATAAAATAATTATGATTATTATCATCATCAACCATAGTAATCGCTATAATTGCAAAAATGGTAGGGCTATTCATTCAAAGGATGGGCGTTGGATAACAACTGCTATAAGTTAATTTATCCAAATGACTATACGTACTATCCCGTGTAGCTCTTAAAATGCAACAACGTTTGGTTATCTTACTGACCAATAACGGATGTTGACATTTATCAATCTATCTAGTGACTTTTATGTATTTAGGCCTATCTGTGGGTCTGTCGTCCAGTCTGTATGTTTTTATCATAAGTTATGGTACCAAGTTTTGCACAATCTCATATCAACCATATCTTACTGAATTAGATAAGCACGACAAAAAAGTAGTGCGTTTCTTATAGTCCAATAAGGAAATATTATACAGCGATGTCCCATCTAGCGCTAATAACGCATTTTGAAGGCATATTATTGTGTATGACCGAGTATGCTTTGTGTAATATCGAAAATTTGTATAATTTAATAATCTTATATATTTTGAATAATTTGTATAACGTCGATTCCTCGACAGTGCAAATATCCATCCATCATCTATACTCCGGTTTTTGATTTGGTGTTTGTAATAATGTAGGCCCTATACATTATCGTGTATAAAGGCTATCTGTAATAATTACCATTTTCTCTCCGTTTTGGGCCGGGTGTGCTGACAATATAGGTATATAATACCAAGGCCCGTTATATATCGCACAGGTTCTAAATTGCCAGAAATAATTCTGGAATAATTATGATGGTAATTCTAATTTACTTATTATAACAGTGCAAAAATCTGTAAATTACGTGTATGCACACTATTGCTAACCTCTATGTGTTGTGTGGTATATGAACTTATCCATATATTCACGTTCATATAGGACCTCACACACATTAACATTCGTGAGTAGAAAAAGAAATAAAAGACATTGTTTTCGATGTGGCTGAGATAATATGCTCCATTTTACGTAGCACATGCATGGCTTAGTCAGGGAGGTGACCTCTCTGCATGCTTATAAGTACTTATAAGCATGCAGAGAGGTCACCTGGGCCTACTCGTATAACAAAACTCATCAACTTTATTTGTCCATTGACGGTCGTGAAATGAGTCAAGTTTCGTTTTTCATCGAAGCTTCTAGTATTGCAGATCTTTCTTTCTTGAGAATGTATTTCTTTCGTTCCCTCCATGTTTACGATGCAGAAGAATTTCACAAAGGTATAGGGCCTATTAACCATAGGCCTAACCCCCCCCCCCCCATGCTACCCATTGATTGCTCGTGTGGCTGTGGACAACTCATAAACGCTTTTATTCTTCATACATGTTCTTCTTTGCCTTGAATTCTGGTAGGCCTAACTTCACTCCTTCCTGGCCTCCTCCTACTTTCATCATCATCATCATCATTATCTTCTTCTTCTTATTATTATTATTATTATATTATTATTATTAGTAGTAGTATTATCATAATTATTATTATTATTATCATTATTATTAGTAGTAGTAGTAGTAGTAGTAGTAGTAGTATTAGTAGTATCATAAGGACCTATTATTATTATTGTTATTATTATTATTATCATTATTATTATTATCCTTATTGTTATCATAATCGCTATTATCATTGTCGTTATCATTAACATTATTATTACCATTGCCGCTCGTTCCATTCTTAGTCACAATTTCACAGCAGAATTCACATTATAACTTATAAATGCTCATGTAGGCTACAGGCAATGATAAAGATATTCTCACTTAGTTCCAGTTTTCGAATCAATTCCGAATGAAAGATTTATAAAATTATAGCATTCCACATTCCATTGCATAGAAAATATTAAATCCATGATTATGGTGTCGATAGTGTGGCTTGGCCCCGGCGGCGCTTGGCCAAGTCTCCCAATGGCGACACCATTGAAAACAGTTTCAGACACCCGTTCAAATTTCAAGTCAATTTATGTACTTACGCATGTGCAAAAGATGCACACCAAATCCAGCAACCAAAATGGCAGGCTCTCGCATCTTTTTTGGCATCGACGCCACACAATGTACAAGCAAGCATTGCTTCATCCGCTTGCGAGGCGGGAATTCCCCGCTTTGTTCGCGGGCTGATCGCCGAGAGAAGCCCACGTGTTTAGCTGCAAGTGAAGGAGCACGGAGCTGTGCACGTACACCACCATTCATGCCCGTGTACAGCACGCACATGCATACACAACAGTAGTGCTAGTGGTACAGTTGTGTACACATACGTGGCTATTAGTATTAGCACTCAAAAACGTCTACCATCATCTGTGCCTGAACAAGTCTCCAAAAGCTAACGTACCAGCACACAATCATGCCGAAATACAAGACCAAGGAGGCCCTTTCCAGCGGTTCAGACTCTGACGAGGTAAATTTTGTGTTCGCCTGCATTAAAATGATGATGTTAATAAGCATGATTTGTCAAGCCTGGAACGGTGTTCTGACCTCTCAATTGTCAAGTGTTTCCTGTCTGTCTCAACATCAGTGACATTGCCCTTACCTTGCTCATTACTACATGGAAGGAATGCTCTAGCAGCTAGCTCTTCCAACACTGCAAGGTGCCAAGGAGTTACTGTTACTTATTTTTCTTCTTCTCGGTCATTCCCTAATGAAGCAGAAAAAGGATGAAATGAGTGAAGGATACAATAAAGACGAGACCATCGACAGAATATGCAGTTCAGTGTAAAACGCTTGCAGTTTGTGTGATTGATGATGATGCGTAAAAAGTGAAATTGAGCAGATCTCTCTGAGTCTGATGTTAAATGTGAAGCCAGATGCAGAGGCATGCATATGATATATTATATTATTAGATTTAAATGATATGTATAAGCACACTCGTCATGGCTTTTCTGTAATCTCAATTGATGTGATGATATTGGGGTTCTAGTTCTACTGTGTAGGGTTTAATTGATGCTAAAAGAAAAATAACCATCTGATCTGCACTCTCACTCAGGTCTCTTAGTCTTGTTATGAGCAACATGTCGGCATCCCCGAGGCTTGTATGGCATGGTCTTCATTAAATTGATGAATTTGCCTCTTGTTCGGTGGCCTCTCATTAACTGTATGGGTGGTAATACAGTCAGCCCCTCAATAAACGGGGGCTGACCGTTTTACCAACCGTACAGTGACCACGAGGCCACTGATACCTGATTAAGAGGGAGATTTATAGGTCTAGATCTTCATTAAATTGGGCCTACATTAACCCCAGAACGCTCCTTGTACACAGTTATACGCTACGTGTTTTGTTGGGGCTTGTCGCAGTTCTAGGCCTAGATCTACCCCTGCCTTAATCAATACTGGTAGTGGTACCTGTTGAAATTTGTAATAGATTTTGTTTGTGTGGTTTCAGGTCCATTGATTAGTTCTTCTCTTACTTTACTGCTCTCTTTAAGACTAGGGATTTCTTGATGTGCTCATCAATACAATGCCATCCAATGGATTGCCACTTGATTGATCCCCTGCTTTTTGCCTCCTTCCTTGTCCTTCACACTCCTCCTCCACCTCCTTCTCTGTCACCTCCTCCACCTCCTTCCAAATTAAGAACAGCCCACGACATAGAAAATTGTAATGTGTAGTAAAATGGCACAGTGTTGTGCAGTTTAGAGTACCTTTAGACATGTATCCCAAATGTAGTAACTACTAACGTTATTGAATTCAATTATAGTAATTTGAATGGTATGAAAAGTGATGATCAGTGAGTGAAATAGTAATTGCATTCATATTATTGGCAAGACTTCAAGAAATGTCCCCCACTATAAGACTACGACTGTGTTTGGTAGTCCCCAGAGTTTGATCATGTGGGTATAGAGAATGTTGCACACACACTGCGGACTCGACCTCCTGTAGGCCTACAGTATTAGCACGTGCACGTGTTACTGGACTTTGTATGCAAATGATTTTCAGGTCAGCCAATTAGCTTAAATCACATCATGGACCTTGTGTGGTACTGTAAAACCAGAAATGTTGGTGTGCATTTTAATTTTGCAAATTTCGCAAAAGCCATCAAGATTCGTGAAATCAAAATGCACACAAAAGTTCTTACAAGTGTACAATATATGCACTGAACCAGTGGCAGTTCGTGAAAATTTCATGCCACAAAAATAGGCTGTCAGCTGCAATTCATGAAAGTATCATGCTGCAAAAATATTTTGCTTCAAGTATTGGTATTGTATGATTCCCAGTAAAGACAATCCTGAAGATTAAAAAAAATATATCTGAACACTGGAGCAGTCATCAGCACTGACCAATCGAGTCGTACATGTGTGTGCATGTGTGCCCACCACAGAGGCCGCGTTCATGCGAATTTCGTAGCCAGAATCACAAACACGAATCATGATTCAAAACGGCGTTTCAAATCATGGTCTCAGCGGAAGAGCGTTCATGCGGACTTTTGCAACGCTGATTCTGGCTCTGCTCATTCTTTGCCATTGCGCAGCATACTGCGCAGTTTGACCTTGTCTCTGCAACTCGAGCCAGACCACCTTATGCCAACTGATCAGTCAGTTTATTATAGGCCTTTACGTTTATATTTCGGTGAATACTTTTCAATAACATGTGGCATTCAGGCTCTGCCCACAGATCGAAAAATCTGAATTCTTCGTCTCTCCCATTGTTTCCCTTGGTAGACACAGCGCTGCAGCCAGTACTATTATCAACTTAATCGGAGAGTAATTTACATGTATTATTATATTAAACAGCTATATTCTAGCATAGAATCGGTGTATGGCGTTGATGTAAACCAACAAATGCAAGTTTGATACCGAAACACACGATTCATAAGACGCACACAAGCGCGCGAACAGAACAAGAAGCTGTGGGATACCCCATTAGACATGCATGCGCACAGCGCACAATGACGTCATAGAATCATGATTGAAATCACGGTTGCGTTCATGCGGCTTCTGCGATCGTGATTCTGGCAGAATCATGATTCAAAACGCCCTTTTTTTAGCGTTTCAGATCGCTTGAATGCAACGCAACTAAACACGTTAAGCGACTAAACGTGTTTAGAAACGCAATTCTAGTTTCGCATGAACGCAGCCTGAATCTACAGGGTATGTAGGTTCATGGGGACAGTACATAGAATTTCATTCCAATGGGTAATGTTTTGTATGCATTAGATGAAGCTATGTTGGGCAAGACATGTGCAAGCTTCTCATCTTTACGAACAGCCTTATTGTTGACTTCGAATGTAGTAGTGAAGAATTGAAGCATGCAGAATTACCAAGCATGAAATCTTTATGCAGTGAGAATTTGGCAAATAGTGGGATGTCAGTAATTCTCTGCTAAGAGTGTGGAGCATTGATAGAAGTGACCATGTTATCATTTCATATTTTCATTCTTTGGAATTACATCAACAACTTTACGTTCACTGTTTAGTGAATTTACAACAATGTAAGATGTCTTATAAGCCAGATCTATTCTGGGCAGTTTGTGAAAAAAAAGAAAAGAAAAAGAGAAGCTTTTCATACTGAATAAGTCTGGTGAGTATTGTCAGAGATTATGTACATTAATCGCAGTCTGTCATCTCCAACATTCTCTTTAGCCTACCCAGAAAAAGCAGAAGAAGGGAGCTGCTGCCAAGCCAGCCAAGAAGCCGGCAAAGAAGGCTTCGTCAGATGACAACGATGTGTCCAGCATGTTTTCTGTGAGTATCTGATCGTCACACACTGTGCTGTCTTGCGTGTTATAAACCTGTAGATGATCAAGGGAAGCAGTGGAATCTGTAATCCTGCTTTCGCAAGGCCCTTGCCAAATTTTAAACAAATCAGACAGTCTGCCCGCCATGTGTGTCGTGGCAGCTCATCAATCATCTCTGGAGTTTTTCTGATTGATTTTCTGTGCCAATCCTCATGACTCCCTCGCCCGCCCCCCCCCCCCCCCACACCTAACCTTTGTACCTAGTTTTAATAGCGGTTTCACATCTAGAGCTCTCATGCATTGTTGATCTAGCTTCTACATGTACCTATTATTGTAAGGAAGCGGCAGTAAATTTCACACCATTGCTTGGGATTCAATCACAGAGTATCCCAATACAGGGAGTTGTATGAACCAGGCTAGGAGAAACACACATTTTCACACACTTAAATACTCCACAATGTACACACCGACCCATAGTCCACATGTGCGCACACACATGCTTGCACGCAAACACAATGAATGCAGTGGGGTGCCATGTGGTGACACTACAAGACTAGACACTAAGGTCTAGATAATTTCCCTGCACTGTACAATGGAAGTTTGTCCTGTTTTTCACTCTCTTCCATGTTATATCGTGTGAAAAAATGTATGCATTTTCAACAGAGTGCTAATTTTCCATTAAATCTGGTGTTGAAAAGGTAGCCAGGTATGTTTTTATTTTGCATACTTTACACACATCATGCAAATAGTTATACACATGATTCAGATTTGAATCACATTTGAATAATGTGTGTGACAGTGTTTACCGGTATTTGATGCCATTGTGTTGACATAGATAATGATTCAAAATAACAACGTCAAGCATTGACATGATATTTTCTACAAACACTGAAGTGATGGTGTATACACAGCTGTTCTGCAGTCTGTATTCAAGTGGCCTTTTCAACATCTGATTTAATGGAAATGGTCAGATATGAAAGAGCAACCTGTGTAGAAGAATGGTGCTCAAGAACATTACTTTCATATATACTGTAAAACATGATATATTCGCGGCACGAAATTTTCGTGAATTGGAGCCGACGGCCTTTTTCGTGGCAAGAAATTTTCGCGAATTGCCTCTGGCGTTCAATGCATATAGTGTAGATGAGAAATTTCGCGTGCATTTTAATTTCGCGAATTTTGGCGCTCGCGAAATTCGCGAAATTAAAATGCATGCGAACATTTCTAGTTTTACAGTATGTAAGGTTTGTGCTTCTGCTCATCGGAAGATTGGGACAATTACTGCTATTTAATTGTAACCACAGATGTTTCAAAGAGACTAGATTAGACTAGATTAGACTACTGTACCCAGAACATTGCATAGTGAGATATCGATCAGTAGACTGCACAGAATTCTGAATCCAGCTGCAAGACTATAACTGACTACTGGACTTTTATGGAGAGAGCACATTTCAGCTATTTACCAATCGCTGTATTGGCTACCAGTAACATTTTATATTAGATTCAAGATCCTATTGATATCAGGGTTCATACAGGTCATGGAAAGCCTGGGAAGTCATGGAATTTGGCTTAGTCCTTTTCCAGGCCTTGAAAGTCATGGAAAACTGATATTTTCATGAAAAGGTCATGGAAAGTCATGGAATTGCAGATATACTAAGTTTATCTTTTGTCTGTGTGAGATGTGCATAATGCATGCTCTTTGCTTCACTTTGATTTGAGATTAAATTTTCAGTCTAACGTGTAAAAAAAAAAAATGTATAATAGTCATGGAAAAGTCATGGAATTCTGGCTAGAAAGGTCATGGAATTTATGAAGTGAGAAAGAGTATGAACCCTGTGATATACACTGTCTTCTTGATTTCACCTCCTCTGGTCTGTCCGATATCAGTATGGGGCGCATCCCCTCTGAGGAATTTTAGATCAAAAGCAAAGTGCCTCTTAATAAATCACTCAATTTGCACTAAATTCTGCAGAGTTCATGCTTTTCAAGGTACACATAGCTGCCGCCGAATCATGGAAGAGGTCACCATAGTATATTAATATGAAGCAGGCAAATGCAGTGAATATGCTTACGCCATTAATGAAAACACATCACACATGATTGGGGCATTAGAGGTTATTATGCAATTTCTTGTCATAGTGTTGTCTTGCAGACACAGTAAGGCGAGGGGCCTATCATCTTCACAAGTAATTGATTTAGCACGCATAGTTAACAAATGCTGATATGTTTTTACTTTCACTTGTCGATATAACACACTGCATACATGGTAATGTGTGATACATTGTATGTGCTATACATGTACCATTCCCTCATCATTATGCACCAAAACTGAAACTACGTACGCAGAGCAAAAAAAGCATGAAGTAGGAGCAAGTGTGCATTTTGTGTGTGATGCCTAATGATAGTAACAATTTGTTTTGACAAAAATTATACTTACATCAGACTCATGTTACTAGCATGTGTGCTTCTATCATGCAATTTTTTCCTTTTGATTCTGTATAATGGGCAACTCCACGAAAAATGAACTTTTCCTAAAAATCATAAATCTGCAAGAGTTTGAAAGATATGTGGGCTACAGGGACAGATTTAGTATCAAATGCTAGAACTTGTCAAGTTCTTTCATTGAGTGATATATTGATACAACTGAAGCACATTAAGACATTCTTTTCTTTACAAAAACCCACTTTGGGTCATTTACATGTATATTTCTTTTTTAATATCTTTGACTCTCATTTTTCCATATTCATCAGTACTTCAGAATTCATTTCAAAGTAGTTTATGGTTAAGAATGGACACACACACACACAAAAAAAAAAACACAAACACACACTATAGCCTTTTCTAAAATAAGAACTGTGCTGAAGTATGAATATTGGGACTTCAAAAAGATGGACTTGTGCATTTGTGAAATCGGACAATCCATTCAAACATTATGAAAAGTTTCAGTGCCACCATCGCTGGATGAGAAGACAACGACAGTTTGTGATGTCACATTGTGAAGACAATATGAAGAAATATAAAAAGAATTCCATAATATTTCATTTAAAAAAAATGAAAAGTACACATTCCTTCTGCTTGGTACTGACCTATGTTAGGGTAATATTACTCTCCCTTCTTAAAGAGGCAAGTCAAGCGCTCATGTATTGTGCTAGGAAAGTGAAAATGTGTTGACTTTCCTGTATATCATTCTTCATTATGTGACATCCAAACCTGTAGTAGTCTTCTCATTTAGCCATGGCTGCACAAAACTTTTAACAGTTCTTAATTTTTGAACGGATTTTCCAATTTCCTCAAACTTTTTACCAATGCCTTCTGTTAATATTGCTGCTTTCAATCAATCCACACATTGTGATGAACTTGCCCTTTAATTTCACACAAGACCTTGCCTGACCTACCGCAGTGTTATTCAAATACAGAAAAGAATGAGAAGACAGTGAAATAGTTTCTTGAAACTCATTTCTTTCTGATAAATGACAAGACCACAAGCATTCTAAGATCTCCAGTGAGTGTGTGTACTATTGTTTTAAAAGCATAAGTGTTGAAAATGTTAATCACCACAAATATGACCGTGGTAATGAAATCTCATTTGCCTTGAATCTGTCCTGTCAATAAAGGCCACCTCTTTTTTGAGGTTGGAACAAATAGGCAGGGCTCGACACTAACGGTGGCCCGGCCACCAAAAACGCACGTTGGGCCACCAAAATTTCAGAAATGAAGAATTTGGAGGCCTGATCGGGCCACCAAAAAAGGTCGAATGTTTGCCTTTGGGCCACCATAAATAAAAGTTAATGTGGAGCCCTGAAATAGGTTTGACACTTTCTGTCATATGACCTGTGTGATGGGCCCTAACCATAGCATCGATTCTGATTTACAGTAGTCAGACCCAATGAGGTTCAGAGGATAAACTGCAATGGCGCCCTCTTCAGCCTGATGTGACACATTCTGTACTTCACTTTTGTGGGATTCAATTTTGTTCTTTTTTTTTTTTTTTTTTTTTTGCCAGATGATGTTATTGATATAGTTTTTGTGTGTTTTTTTTCAAAGAACAGCATAAAGCGAAGGAATGGAAATGTTCTTGTTTAATCTTGTTTTTCTTTTCAGTTGTGTGTTTTATCCTTGTTCACCTCACCTGTGCTTGTCTCAATCTGTTTTACACTTTTTCCTTCTTGTATCTTCATTTATGTGTATTATCTAGCTGTCAAGGCAGAGGTTTGTGAATGTCCGTGAATTCAGGGGAAAGGTACTGGTCGACATCAGAGAGTACTACGAGCCAGAAATTGGAGATCTTAAACCAGGAAAGAAAGGTATGATGATGCTGCCAATTCTTCCAGACTTTGCAGGAGTCTTCCTTAAAACTTAGATAATAGTGCACTCCTGTTATAACGAACACGGTTAACAAATTCCAGTTACAACGAAATAGAAATTCAGGCCCTAACATTGTCCACTCTATGTTTTTGTATTGTTTATTCGTTTAGTTACAATGAAATTTCAATATAACGAAAGAAAACTGCCAGTCCCGAGGACTTCATTATAACAGGAAGCCAGTGTGTCTCTTGACATCTTAAAAACATGAAAAATTAAAACCCCACTGATTTGGGAATTGGTTTTGCCTATTTAGATGCATGTAGTGCGCAAGTGTCTCCCTGAGAGCTTTTTGTGAGTCTCCCTGATTTTGATACGCTAATGTTGGTGGCCAGGATGTGATTATAGGAGTCAAAGTCAGAAATAAACTGTGAATAGATCTTCAGGGTGTATGTGAGCAGACTGCTGTACAAAAAATGAAGCAATAAGGGCAGCAAACCCAAAGTAAAAACCTTTTGCAGTTTTGATAGTTTACTAAAGCAGAACTTAAACAAAATCTTTGTTATGACATTACTCAAATACACTAAAGGAATGATACTATGGTAAGTTACAGGGGTCACTTTTTATACTTGTACCTCAGCATCCTGTAGAGGTAAAGGCATCGTTTCTCTTTTGTTTTTCAATATGTTCATTGTAATGCCCTAGAGTTTGACTTTGTTTACCTGATTTATGGAAAATACTTTATGGATTCAGCCCAAGTATGCTACATGAACAACAGCAGATGCACTGATTAGATTCTAGGCAAACCTCCCATAGGTCAACACTCAATGGTTACTAAACGTTTGGTTGAAGATACCTTTTTCCAGGCTTAATGTTATCTACCAATGTTGAAAGACACTATAATTTGGCAGTACAGGGCAGAAAGTAAGATCATTATAGATGAAATTACAGGGGTGACAGAAAAAACAACAACTTTGATTTCATAGTTTACATGTACACTTGGTTAGGCTAAAAATGTCTCCTTTTTTTTTTAGCCATAACTTCAGCCGAGAAAGTTCTTTGGTAATATCGTTTGTTAGGAAGGATAGAAAAAAGAATATGATTATTCTGATGAAATGACAGGAAATGATCGAGGTCAAAAGTCATTAAGCAAGAATATCATTTCAAAACAATAACTCTTAAGTGGAAATATCCAATTAAAATGCACTTTGCTTAGGTTCTGAACTGAAACAGGTAATGTTTCCCTTGTCAAATCAGGGTTAAGATATTACTTTCATGGCCAAGTGCCAAGGTCAGTGAACTTTATTTAGCTGTAAATGATGGGCCATACATATTTGTGAGATATAGTGATAGAATGAGATGGCAGAGGTATCCCAAAGTGCAGTGGAATTGTTCATAATTTACTTTAGTTTTTGTGGTTTTCATTACTGATTGAAGTGATCATAATAAGAGAGGAAACATAGCTTGCGTGAATTGAGTCACATTAGTGTATGGCTTTCTTTCATCTTGTCCTTTTTTTTTTTTCCAGGCATCAGCTTGACGGTTGACCAGTGGAGGAAACTGACCAATCAGATCGACGAGATTAATGAGAGGATAGAAGAGATGGCCTGAGGTCTGCCTGGACGAAGCGATGCCACTTTTCACAGAAAATTGCAGCTTATTCTCTTTGTTTTCTAGTATTTCTGCTTAAAACATCAATACCCAGATCAAATCAATGCTGTTGCAATCATTAGCATTTTGTAAGTTTATTCAGGATAGCATTCCATCTTATTGCTAGCAGTTATTACTCAAGGTAGCTTTCAGCCTTTTTTTTTTTTTTTTTTAGTTTATTAAATGTTGAAGATCCTGAACTGTGGAAGTAGTGTTTGAGATGCAGGTTTCGTAATGAAGAGCTAAGGATGGCGTCCAATGGCAAACTTCGAACCTGCAGCCACAAGTGTATCAAGAAATGCACATATTTTCAATGCTCATATTATTAGTAGTATGTAGTACACAGAAGATAGCTACTGCACCTTTAAAAAAAAAAAAAGGCATGTAAACATTAATGTACCAAGTAGAATGTTCTAGAAACATTGTTTTGGTCAGGCTGGATTACATCATTTTACCATTTTGGCGAAGTCTGATTGGTGCTTCCAGTATTATCTGACAGTGAGATGCCAAAATTCTGCAGCTCCATCAGTGAAGGAAAAGAGATATAGAGAAAGGAAGAGAGATGCTGGTGCCAAAGATGATTTAACTTGGAAGTTTTCAGTGCATTGGGGTAAATGAAGTATCTCCTTTTATCAACAATCCTCTACCCCCACAAAAATGTACATAGTTGGACGAGTTATTTATCTCTAGCACCAAAGAGTTATTGATTTTTTTCCCCTTTTTCTGGTGGAAGTATTCCCAGTTGCATGGGTCACTCTTACGGTAGCCGTGTCATAGCAGACAAGCTCCTGTAGAGTGTCTTTTGAGGTATGTGTAATGTGAGTCCTGCCGCCAGTTGCCGGTTATAAGATAAGCCTATACATTGGTCACATTTCATTGTATTAGACAGCATTTTTAAGGGTACACAAAAAACTATTGCTCATGCAGGGTCTGAATATTACATCATTAGTCAAAGGGGAGCACTGCATGGGTTGGTAGGAGGGTAATAATTATTGGTGTATTGTACACGAAAAAAGGCCACCATCAAAATGATTCAGTATTGTTTATAGATCACAAAATGGGTTCCCTGTGTCAAACTTTAGACCAATGTTTTCCATGGTTCAGTGTGCAAGAAATGCAGTGTAATGTGGTAGGCGTGCATTACGCACACAGCAGCATCTGCTTGAGTCGCACAGTAAGTTTGGCCGCTTTACATGCAACTCGCTGAGATATCCTGTCGAAATTGAGCTATTCTTACCAACAGCTTAGAATTGTCCTTGCAATTCACTTCTGATCACTTCTGCACTACAGCACTTGTCACTGGCAAAGTATGCAGTAATATTGAATGCTAAATCAGCACAGGGGGTCTGTGGGGAAAATTATGCGTTTAATAATCCAATGCATATTTCACATGGAGTGATATACATAGTGCCAGGGAGGGGAAACAAAGTATCTGTATTGATGCAGAAAACTTTCATCAGTTGGGGAGATCATACAATAGGAGATTCAGGCCTATACATGTACCAACCTTTAGTAGTTTGCTGGCTAGCTTTCGTCCACTCCTGTGGACTTCTTTAGGATAAGTGGTTACAGGAAAGGATGAAAGTGAGCCAGCAAACTACTAAAGGTTGGTAAAAGCCTGAATCTCATGTTGTGGTATCTATGTGGCTTAATTACTAGTAGAATGCATGATAGAACGGGCAAGTTTGCATTTGTAAAGCTAGATAGAATGGATGTTGATAATTGTAGAGAGCTATGGTACAGGTCACAGAAATTCTTTAGCTGTTTCTTTATATTTGTAAGTTTATTTGAAGAGTGCGATTATCTTAATTTTGAAAAGTCGTGTGTCTTCTACGCAGAAGGGACATGTTGTCAAGTCACTTGATGAAAAAAAAAAGTCTTGCCGATACATGTAAGCAACTGATGAATGTTCAAACACGAATCTTGAGCCAAAGAGTTGTGATTTGGGAAGAGAGTAAGATAATTTGTCTAATATGAAGATCTTTGTGAGTCCCTTGATAGGTTGCTTCAGACCTATTTGACTGTGCCGTGCCAGCCAGCCCCTGGCTCCTGTGTGTTTTGGTGAAGGCGATAGATAATCCCGCAAATGTGCTATAATTACGCTTCACCCCCCATGTATGCTTTGCTTAGCCATTAGTATGTTTTCACATTTTGCCTGCTTTATTTTTTGTGATATAAGCTGCACCAATATTAAAGAAGAAATGAGATAAAGAAGGGAAGGGAACCTCTTACGGCATAATGAATCTTGTTAGGCTGTAGTGGCAAATGTGGTCAAACCATGGTGTCCTACAACTAAGTATTGTTCAACTGATAGTAAATTTACAGTGATTTCTCAGTGATTTTGTCATATTTATCTTGTCAGTGCATCCTTCCCTTGTCTATTTAAAGCCACAAAGTGGTAATTTCATCAGCCATTAAGAATTAATGTCCTCCATTGTTCAGTATTATCTATGTAGGGGAGGGCACGCATCGCTGGTTGAGGGCAGCATTTATTTTCATCACATATATGCCATTGATGAAGCAGAGCATGAAACCATTTCGCCTGTCATTTGGAGTTTAAAATAGCGCTCCATGGCTGCCAATAAAAGCAGAGAAAAGCCAAATACAGTGTAAACGGAATGGTAGAGGGCTTCATTCAGTATTTGATTGGACATAAAAGAAAAAAGTAATAAAATTTTGAAATTTTAACAAGTTTTTAATAGAACATTAGTGATACTGGTCGCAACCACAAAAATCTTGCATTGCTTTGCCCTGCCCTATTAAAAAAAGGGGGGGGGGATCAAATTTTGGAATGATGGTTAAGTCTCCTTCCGAGGTGATTTCCAAATCGTATCAATTCAGCCATAATTGCATGCAAAAGATGCAGTTATTATTTGTTTGTGGTTTTTTTTGTGCACTAGGAAAAGAACAAAATATGAATTTGAGGCTTTGTATGAAGGTTAATGGGATACTTGTGAGGCGATGACACGATAGCTTTGTCTAATTTTCTTATGTGATTATGACCAGTGTCATTGTTTTGTGAAAATATGTTTAAAGATTCTGTTACTTTTTGATCTTGTGTCTAAATAAAACAAAAACAAACTTCTATTCTTCTGTATGCTTGGGTTTCTTTAATTTCACAAAGTGAACTCGAGTCTGGAATGGCATTTCAGTACAGTGTGAATAACGCATTCAATGTTCTGTGATGTCATTTGAGTAACAGGTGCACTTACATGTCATTACAGTCGACAAATTTGTATGTGTCATTGACTAACTTTCTCTGTGCTGTGTACACTATTTTTAAAGTAATTAAAATATGATTTAGATGAAATGGAGCAAGAAAATATGTTTGTTTTTTCTTTCTTTTCTTTTACCAGATTATCAGGCTTTAGACATACACCAAGGATGTTCAAGAGATGGGAGCCACAACATTCTTAGTCCCTTCGAAAACCATGATTGATGCCGCCACACGAACTCACCATTCATAACATACACATAATATAACGTACACATAATATACACCCGTACTAGTAACGTATGATATCACGTATCTGAATTGTGCCAAACTAGATCTGCCTCAAAGATAGGAAGACAATATTGATTCATGTCTCATTGCATAATGACCAGCCACTCTGTAAGGAAGATACAGATACATATACAACATGTACATTTGTATATCTTTGTTATGGTACATGTAATTACTTCTCGCTATTCCTACCTATAAAAGAAGGGCATTACCATAGTGATACATGCATAGACACGAGGGATGTGTGAATATAGAAATTGCACAAAGATTAATGGAATAATAACCAAAACTACTCGACTGATATCTGGATACTATACCTGACATTTTAATTCATAAGGAACTATACTTTAAAAATCATACGATGACAGTTTAATTTGTCATTATCAATCAGAAAAGTTATACAATCGGCTTCCCAGAAGAAGTGCAGTTTCTAACACTTTCACAACATGCAGCTGTGATTTGAATTTTGCACATATTTATTGCACATATTTATTTCTGCTTTATGAGTTTTATCATGAGGTGAAACTTCATTTCATTTACGAAATGTAAACAAGCAAAAATACCCGACATTATGTCAAGAGTTCAAAATGAATCTTCCAATCGCTCAGAAAGATAACGGCATCAAACCCAGTCATCATTGAATGCACCTGAGGAATGCTGTTGTGCATCCTTAGAAAACTGACAGCTGTTTGAATAAGTACAGCCAGTTGAAACTCCAGCTCTTGAACCTCCTTGGACATAACAAGTAGACACTGCATGTTGAAAGACAAGTGAAAAACAAAGTGGTTATTAAATTATATGATAATGATAATTATTATTATCATAGTAATGATAGTAGAAGTAATAATAATAATGATGATAATGATAATAATAATGATAATAATAATAATAACGATAATAATAATAATGATAATAAGTATTATCATTATTATTATTACTACTACTACTATTATTATCATTACTACTACTATAATTATCATTACTAGTATTAGCATCATCATGATTTCTAATTGTGTATATGGATTATACGAGTCTAAGATGCATGTGAAAGAGAAACGTGTGAATAGAAAGCAAATCAAACCCAAGAATAATGAATTCCCTGTATTTACATATCAGTTTATTGTTTTCAATTTCTCTTCATGTGCCATGCAGGGGGTAGACCACAATCACACTTCACCAGTTCACAGAAAAGCATGTTCAAATATGGGACTTACTAGTACCCTTAAGTTTATCTGCATTTTGTTAATCGCGACGACTTTAGAAATTCTAGTGGTGAGTGCTGCTCACCATTCTCATTAATGGTTAAATGAAAGCTGAAGTGTAATTAGCGTTTTGGCTCTATGGGTAATAGATTCCAGGAATTACCCACTTTCCTCATCTCGAGATCATCACCAGCGTGACTGTCGAAGGCTTTTCCAACTCGGTGCTAAGTTGGGCATGCAACTCTGCCATGTGTGACCGAACTCCCCCGAACCCCCTCCCACACACACACACACACACACACACACACACACACACACACACACGCACACACACACACACACACACACACACACACACACACGCACACACACACACACGCACACACACACACACAACTACCAAAACAGAACACAAAAGTGATTTTTGGCAAAATGTAAACAGATACCGCTGCACTGCACCAGCCTCGAAACTATGACACTTAAAGCGGCAAATGCTTCCGCATCTCGTCTGGCCCAGCCCTATTGTAGTTTAAGTCTCAACTGTGGAATCCTTTGCGTCGGTGGCGGAGGAGATATACCATTGCGAATACTTGTAGCAAAAAAAAAAAACAAACAAGCAAGCAAACAAATCAAAAGAAAAAAAACAACCAAGCAAATCTGGATGCTCTTGACAATACAGATGGTGGTAAGAATATGATTGTGCTCTTCCTCGTCTTTTTAGTTTTTTTTTTCTCTCTCTCTCCTGACTTGATACACATTTCCAGACTTCCATCAAATCTGACGAAGTATCAAAATTGAAACGTACATGGGGGGGGGGGGGGGGGGCGATGGGAGGGACTTCCACGTTATTTTCACAAGATACCGGGAAGTGTAATATTCCAGATTTCGAGAAATCTGGGTCCTGCGACGCCGCGCCGCCTCGCTCTCTATTGTCATTGCTATGCTCTGCCTAAACTTATTTCAATAACAGCGAGAGGTACAATGTATTCGTCGTATTCTCCGAGTCAGGCTTGATTCCTAAACGGGTTTATGATGCGAAATTGCACCTGTATTTGATGGTTACCATTATTACCGTTCGTGTGACTTTCACTGCTCCCGTGCCAGGGTGCTTCATAGTGGTGTATACCTGCTATCTACGAGGGATTGACCTTTCTTGCGATCATCGTAAAACCCTCTGAATATTTGTTTCCCGGGGACGAATTGCATTTTGGAAAGGTGATGTTATTGCTTTTGATTATGAAAACCTGAGTTTCTCGTGCCAAGACGCGGTTATAAGAGAAGAAGATATGCACAACCGTCATAAGTTGTACCGGCATTGAAAAGTGATGGACAAGAAACGTCTTCGTACCAGATAAGTTTGTTCAGATCCATGGATGCTTGTTTGTTTCACATTTCATTGTAAACGAAATCTGCTGAACACAAGGAAAGTAGTATAGGGATGACGTGAAAGTCGTAGGACACTTATTCTTTTCTTTTTCATGTACTCCATTTTTTCCTTCAATCTTATATTCTTCTTTTTGCATCATCTATCATTTTGATATTCGCATCTCATTCTCAATTTTTTCTCTTTCATATCCTTTTTATGATATTCTTCTCCCTTTCCTTCATTCTTTCCCCTTGTCCTCTTTTTCCTCCTTCATCTTCCTCTACCTGATTTCTTAATCAAAGGCTGCATTTTGTTTTATCACTTCTCCTTTCTTCTTCGTCTTCATTCGTTTCTTTTTTTTTCTTTATCCCCTCACTTTCTCCCTATTTTTTCTCTTCCACCTTCTCATTTTTTTTGGTTCCCATTCTAGTCTTTCTGTCCTTTGTTATTTCGTCCGGCTTAGTAATTCAAAATCTTAATGCATTCTACAAAAACCAGGCATCTCATCTGTTTCATGTGCACATACTAATTTTGTAGGGCAGAAGAATGTAAGAAGGAGGACGAGGAGGAGGGGATGGGGATTAGACAAAGTGAAAAAAGAAGAGAACGAAGACAAGAAAATGACGAATGCTTTGACGACGAAGAAGAAGAAGAAGAAGAGGAAGGGAAGAAATAAAACGAGGAGGAGAAGAATGAAAAGGAGGACGAAGGCAAGGATAAGAATGGAAAGAAGAGAGGAGAGATAGACGACAAAGGAAAGGTAAAGGATGAGAGGGCTCGTGCAATAAACCGGGAGCAAACAAAAGTACACCGCGACGAAAGGTATAACTCTCAATCATCATCATGTCTCGATATATTTCGCCATCAGCGTCACTGCCAATTCATCTACTCCTCTACATCAACATATAAAGCACATGTTTTCACAGCATACTGTTTTACTGCAGTGCAATAAAGTTTGACCTGCAGAAGGTAAACGATGATGTGTCAGTTTGTTGATTTGAAGGACACAAAGCAATATAACTTGTTTTTCTCTCTTTTCGTATCGAAGGTGAGAAGTTAATAAACGTCTTAAAGAACCTTTACAATGGTTATTTTCTGGGGCGTTTTTTGCCTTTCTTTGAAATATTCATGGAAAGCAATGACAAAGCTCTTAACGATATCTGTCTCATGGAATTGAAGCTTTACGTTATTCATTTCAGAAAAACGCAGTGCTAATATCACAGCAAACGTTCAGCAAAACTTTGAAGCACATTAGGCACCCTGTGGGTGGAAGGGGATTGACAGCTGATTGTTTGCCTGTACACTCTTAAAAAGAAAGGGGTAAATCAGCGTTTTAAAATGGGCGAGGAGTGACAGCGTTTTAAAAATGTTGTATTCACCCCTTTTCTTGCTGTATCTATAGCACATCTAACTGTTGGATTCAGCTGCTGGATAAAAGGGTGAATACAACATTTTAAAAACGCTGTCACTTCTCGCCCCTTTTAAATGTTGATTTACCCTTTTCTTTTTAAGAGTGCACGAGATGTCAACAAATGACGCCTAAAAGTTTGTCAACACACCCACAATTTCACAATGTAATGATTGTGTTTGTAAAATCAAAGAAAATGATATTGCTCTAATCTTGATGTGACACAATCCACATACCCACATAAATGTATATACAGTGTTATGTATATATATATATATATATATATATATATATATATATATAATTCATATACAGCTAAATACACTGATAATATTGTGAAATACATTGCATGTTCAATAGAAACATCGACTGTCCTTATTATTGCGTATAGTTTAGCAAACATTGGTGCCTTCATGTACCATAGATCATGGTCTCACCATTACACACAAACTATAAAGATACTCCTACTCCTATAATATACCTTCTACTTCTTAAGGCACCCCTCCACCAATCACAAACATGAAGCTGTCTGAGTCCTGCTGGTAAGGAGAGAGCGAAATGGTGATAGAGTCAGAGATTTAGATGGACAGATGGGTAAAATATTTGCATGAAAAGGAAAGAGATATAATTATAAAGAGCGGAGTGGATATGTAGTTATAGATATTGGGAAAAGGTACAGTCACGAAGGTAAATTTGTTGACGTAGAAACAGGAAAAGAAAGGGAGAGACTATACGATTTCTACTCAGTATAAGACAGACATGTGTGGAGATATATGAATGAATATAGAAATACAGATAGGTCGAAAAATATATTGAAAGACAGAGAGAATGATAGATAAAGATAGATAGATAACTGAATATAGATAGATGGATGGATGGATAGATAGATAGACAGATAGATAGATAGATAGATAGATAGAGAGAGAGAGAGAGAGAGATAGAGAGATAAAGAGAGCGAGAAGGGGAAGTAAAAGGGCGGGGGGGGGGGTCATGTCGTCGGTCTGTCACCTGTCTCTAGGGAAGTCCATTGCCACCACTCAAAGTGACATGACGCGTGCGGATCGATCCACGAATGTGCTTCGGACTTCGAAGTTGACTCCGCGCATTTCCTCGCGAGGGCGGGCCGAGACCCTATATATACCCCTCGACGTGGGATCAATTTCAATCTCGCTATGTTTTGAAAGAAATCAAAGGTACATATCTCACAAGCGCGGGCGTGCATACGCGGCGCTACCACTAATAGCCTGCCGGAGACACACTGTTATGATGTGTACATGCATAAACCCTAATAACCTACGCAAGGAACAACGTCTCACGCCGCGGAGAAAAGCTTGGCGCCTCGTGTACATTTGCAATATTTTGTTTTGCTTTCTAGGGGGACTTACGAGTCAATGCACAATGTGTGGAATAATGTTTCCCCCTCCTCGTAGTTGTTTGAACTTTCTGTCCTGCGAATGGAGTCTAGCACCAAGGTAGTAGCCGGACGAGTCAAACCCCACACACCACTTACATACATGATATTCCACTTCACAATGTCATGCATGCCATATAGCTTAGCTCCCGTTTCGGAAGAAGGACAGTGTAAGCTTGTTTTCAAGTTAAAAGGGGAAGACAGTATCATCAGCATGTGATGAATTCAACACCATTGGCTCGTTGCTTCAAAACAAAATATAAACCATTATTATCTTTAAAGGTGAGGGCTTTATTAAGGAGGGGGAGGAGGAGGAAGAGGAAGAGGAGGAGGAGGAGGAGGAAGAGGAGGAGGAGGAGGAGGAAGAAGAAGAGGAGGAGGAGGCAAGAGGAATAGGAAGGAGTTGCTTGAAGGGTAGGCTCCTACTGCCACTGTATGAAGTCTGTAGACTACGTCTCAACGATTTCAACCAGTTTATGTGGTATGACTAAATAGTTATGCTGGAACTCCACACGACATAAGGGCCTGCCCCGTTCGTTGTGGATTTTAACAGGAGTCTGTCTTATTTGCAAGACATCTGGTGGTAGTACAAAAAGAAAATCATTCCTCGCATCTCATTTCGCGACTACATGCATTTCGAACCATCAGTGCTTTATTGTGTAACGGATGCATTAATGTTACTGAGACTCAACGGGGAATTGGTAACATAACATCATGATGATGACTTTGGTAACGACAATAACAGTAATGGCAATGATTACAATAATGATAATACAAAATAATGATGATTATAACTATGATAATAAATCGCCATCATAGTGATAATCACGCATTATTTTCTTCATAAGTAATGTCATATTTGCCAACAGTCTTCTCTGTTAGGGCCGTGCTATCTCTATGCCAATATAATCATATTCCTCGGTATAACAAAACATCTTGTAAAATGAAATGCGCGCTGGACAGTATTCGAACATGGGATCTCTTTTTCACGACCCCTATTGCTTAACCATGCACTGCAGCACAGTGCTCCAACATGGAAAAAATTTGTGAGAGATTTGGTAAAAAAATGTTAGGACTTGGGAGGGATGTGGTTCACTTCCGTTATTTCAACCACTAGAAGCAACATCGCAGTCGGAGTTCAAGCATCAGAGAGTTCACACGCGACAAGCGAAAAGTTACGTGGCCACCTGTCTTTCCATGTCCTCGTAAACAGTAAAATTTTCGAGGAGCTTGTGTGTGTGTGTGTGTGTGTGTGTGTGTGCATGTGTGTACGTGTGTATGTGTGTGTGTGTGCATGTGTGTACGTGTGGGTGTGTTTTTTAGTGTGTGTATTGTAACACTCTTGAATATACATATTTGCAGACTTTTGTCAAGTCTGTTTTGTTTGTATGACTCTACATGAAATCATAGTTACGTTTCATAGTGAAAACGTTGGTGATATTGAACGAATTCGAATAAGAATATCATTTAAAAAGTGTGTATGTGTGTGTGTGTGTGTGTGTAGAAAGCTGGGGGTGGGGTTGACAGACGCAAGGGAGGAAAAAAGAGAGGGTGAAGGGGATTGAAAAACGTATAACATTTGTATAGAGTAGAGGTCTAGGAGAGGCCGCCGAAGGAGAGAGCTGGCTGGGGAGTTGACTTGTTCAGTTTTTTATGGTAAATCCACTCTGTTTCGATTTACAAATGTTTTTTTCTTTTCAAATTGTTATCAACCTGACAAATGAGATGGTAGGTGTTTATATCATAAAATTAGAGCTTCTATTTTTGTGAAAAAAAGGTTGCACACAGGAAGGATATGATTTTTTTTTTTGTTAGCTGTGGCCAAAGTTGTGTTACTTTGTTACAATGATACCAGTTTATATTACCTGTTGGTTTTTACTCTGTTACAGTATTATGTTACTTTGTTACAGTAATATCAGTTTATTATTATTACCTGTGTATCATTTGAATGTTAATGATGAAATACCAATGACAATCAGTGTGTATTTATGTATAACTTGTATGTATGTATGTATGTATGTATGTGTGCGTGTGTGTTTGTGTGTGTGTTACAATTCCATTATTGGAAGGCAACGAGCTTCAACCGCGCTGTCTTAGCATCGAGTAAACAAGTGACAAAGTCGCACTTCGAGTGCATCCTCTCGTCATTTTAATGCGTCTTGTGGTGACGTCACAAAGATTTGAAATGCGAAGCAATTCTCCAACCTCTTGCATTATCAGCGCTCAAGGACTACCATAAAAGAGAGCACTCCGACTGAGTGCTTCTGACAAGTAGACGAGGAAAAAAAAACTCCACAAAAGAACAACAAACAAACAAAAAATAAACATGCCGAACTGATGATTTGTCGCCTTGTCCATGCCGCGGAAATGGTGTCAAATACCATCCCAGCAAGGTCGTTTTGCATTTGCCCGCGTGTCAGGCTAATAGCCATGGTAGAATTATTCCGAAACGCGGTTGTACGTTCTATTCATCACAGTCCGTCTACATGAGTGAGATCTGTGCTCTCCACGCAGACCGGAATGTTCACATCTTTTGTAGATCGTCCCTAACCTGTAACGTTGCCAATTTGGAACCGCTTCAAAATCGTTTACGCGGTTGATTGTAAGTTTGGTAGGAGCTGACAATGCTTGTACGTAATCATATCATTATCATCATAATTATTCAAAGTATACTTTATTATCACTGTTATATTCATCTGTCATGATTTAAAAAAAGGTATAATCTCTAATACAGATAATATCTCCGTCGAGAGCACAAACACCACTCGACGACCTTGCTGAGACCTTGCGGCGGGAATCGCGAACAAAGCTGGGCCATATCACGTTCGTATTCTTCCTCTACTTACAAACTGGATTAAAAGGACACAGGGTCAAAGAGGGAAATATGATTAGAGAAAAAGCTTGAGTGTGTGCCGAGACATTGCTATTAAGATCTTCCTTTTTTCCGCGTATGAATACCCTCTTGATAATCTATTCATGCCCTTGAGATAAAATCTAGGGCACTGACGGAGAGAGCTCAATGGCCAACCGTCTCAGTGGAGTCGAACGAAAGTAGAAAAGCGTCCTCATCGGTGTAATTAGGCAATAGCTGACGCTGCTCCAGCTTGCATTACGAGAGGAATAAGAAAGAAGAAAAAGAAAAGATAAGAAAAGAAAGGGGAAAAGAAAGATGCAGTCATGACGATTTCATCAGCATGAGATAGCAAGGTCGTTGTCATTCAAATCATGTTTCCGCGTTGTAACATTGTGAGTGTATAAGAGTGTCGGTTTTTACCTTGATCTTTTCGCTTGCTTTTTTTTTTTGTCTGGGATAGGGATGGGGTAAAAAGTAAGGCGGAGTTGAAACCGTCTAAAAACACTGATTTCCCATGGTATTTCTGACATCGATATCAAGCTATATTTGATACTCCATAGAAGGCTTTTTTATATAACCAGTGAAAAGCGTATTTGTATCTAAAATAAAAATAAATTTCAGATTGTGAGATTTTGTTTTGTTTTTGTTTTGTCTTGTCTTGTTTGTTTTTTGTTTCTCTTAATATTCTTTTCAGCAACTTGCTGAGATGATAACAAGGAAAGGTTGCCCGTTTTCTAGGTCCTCGGATTCAAAACATCTGCGACGGCTAGTTGGAAATATTGCTGGAATAAGTGCTAGTCGTGTTGGCAACTTATCAAGACAAAGGTGATTGCATTTCTGTGGCATTACCAATTAGTCACGTGAAGATAGCATTATGACCATCATTTTTAGCAGTGTTGTACACTCAGCAAAAAAAAGAAAGTAAACACTTTTTTAAATTCATATTTTTCATAGAAGAGTTTGATGAAAATCAATGTAGGCCTATTATATACCATATTAAAGGTAAATTAATTGGCTATCAACCTATTAGGTCAATATAAATGAAAACTTTACGCATGAGTGAACACATTTGTTTTTGTCCTCCAAGGCACAGAAGTAAAAATGGCAAAAATTGACATGTTGTCTTTCATTTGCAGATGCCCTTCAAGATGACAATGATAACAAAAGACCAGTTAAACACAATGACAGACATGAATGAAATAGTAAAAATAAGTTTTCCTTCTCTTTATCCATTCATAACCTCAAAGGAAAACAAAGTGGGATAATAAAGGAGGAAATGAACATTTTCTGTCAACTCAAACCTCATATGAAATAGGGAGTAAGGGCACAAAGATGATTAAATGAACATAATATCTTTATTTCATTATTTCATCTAACACTTTAAGAATGTATGAGAGAAATTCACGAACCAAATGTTATTTACAATTTTCCTAAATTGAGAAATCAATTTAAATTCCTACCATTTTGTTAGCATTGCTTCTTTTCTTATTTCATTTGAATTTGGATTTGACAGAACATTCTTCATTTTCCTCCACTATTTTAGCCTTTACTGATCTTTTGGGCTTCAAGGAATATCATAGAGTTCATAGGTTTATTTTTTTTTTGCAAATTAATTTATGTTTCTTAATGTGTGTAATTTGTCTTTTGTTCTTATTGTTACATGGAAGAGTACTTACGCATGAATGACAACTTGTTCATTTTTGCAATTTTTACTTTTGTGCCTTAGAGGAGAAATACATATATGTTCCTTCATGCGTGAAATTTTACTTTTTATTGACCAACCAGATTGATAGCAAATTAAGAATACCTTTTATATGGTATTTATCATAATACATTAATTTTAGCTAAACATCTATGAGAAATATAAACTTGAAAAAGTGTTTGCTTTCTTTTGTCTTTTCTTTTTTTTGCTTAGTGTAGTATGGTCAAAATGTCACCATTGAGAACAAAATCAAGCAGATCTATTAGAACCCCCCTCTCTCTACAACTCTCTCTTTATATATATATATATATATATATATATATATATATATATATATATATATATATATATATTATATCAGCGTACACATTTATACGTATAGTCCTACTGCAAATTCTAAATAGGAAAACAAGATTTTTTTTTTGTATTCTCATGGTTTCAAAATTATTTACAGCAGCGAAATCCTGTGTTGCCTCCCTAAATTTTGTCTGTCTCTCTTTTTTATCTGTGGGCATCACATGCGATCCTTTTTAGTGTTGTTGTTTTGCATGTTTTCATAACATGGATCGGTGTAATATGAGTCCAGCGATCGGACAGCGTGGTCAATTTCGATCCATCTTTTGTAGTTGGAGAAGCTCGAAATAAGAAAATGCCAACGTGAGCTCCTGAAATCAGGACAATCCTATATACTTGTGATGTTATATCAAACTTGGTGATTTTTATCGTCCACAGAGTTTTTGGAGCTTGGATTTAGAATTGTCTTTTGTAACACGAAGAGAAATAACCGGATGCATTATAACCAAAATCGCTGATCATGCCTACCTAGGCCACATCTTTTCAGTGACTCCAATTCTTGTTTTTTTTTTTCTGATGAATACTGTTTTAAGATCCTCCGATTTTGTTGCAAAATGCTGATGATACTTTCAAGACCCCTTACTAATGATTATGCACATCAACGTACAATGAAAAATGTGTTTTATTGTAGCTTGCGTTGCACCAATTTGCACTTGAATTATCTGCAACAACAACACCAACACAGACACACACACACATACACACACAGAGACACACAGACACGCACACACACACACACACACACACACACACACACACACACACACACACACAAACAAACACATCATTGGCCCTAAACAGGATAGGTATAGCGAATTTGCAATGGAGAAACGCTTTCCGGCAAGCGAGTTAAAGTATAATTATTTCAAGAACACTTTATGGGCTACGATGCTGCGAGACATTGCAATAACTCTGAGCCTGTCGATAAAAGTATTTTACGATAGCAGTTCTGAAAGTGTTAACGACATATTGATGAGATTCGTCATCACACGAAGATATAAACACATTATAATATTCTACAACAAAGTCTTGAATATTGAACGTGTCAAAAGATAATATCTGCTGTCGTTTTCAATGAAACATGGATAAATATTTTACTGTGCACCAAGTGAAACTTTGCGGATGTTTTCCTGTTAGCAGTTGATGATATTATGTACAATAGTATGTGTGCTTGTGCGTGTGTATTCCTACCTACCCTTGACGTCAATGCATTAATAACCAATAAAGTGTATGCAGGATGTTTAAAACAAAACAAAATCAAAATGCAAGAGTACACGGACGAATAAAGCCATTTTTCGAGGGAAATTTGCCGAAGGATATAATGTTATGTGCCTATGTTGATATTGCACTTGTGGTTGCATTTGAGCTTACCCGAAACTATCACATAATCGTGCCAAAGCTTCAGAAAACAAAGTGGAAGTAGAAAAAGTGAAAAAAAAAGTGAAGTAAGGAGTACACAAGTTTCTTGACACCTTGTTTACTGTGATTGTATGTTGGGAATTTCTTTCGATCTGCATTGTTCAGTCTCATTAGAGACACATAAGGCATCCAGACTGTCTGCATCATTGACAACTGGTCCCAGGTTTCAGCATCAGGTATTCTGTGAGATCAGCTGAGACTCATTCGCTTAGGAGCAGAACATTCAGTCCCTTGGATGATTGGCAAGGACATTAAGAAGATGGTCCCGGGTGTATGGGAGAGTCACAACCCCTCGTAGGGCGACAAGATTCTACTTCACTTGTCGCGCGAGAAGCAGGGTGAAGTGGTCTGTTGCACACACAGTCTGTTCGACGGGTGAGCGATTCGAACCCTCTTCCGTCACCCCATGAGACCTGTAATAGTCAGAGAGCGGTATCAACTAACTCTTCCGTGTAAGAAAGAGGAGGGGAAGAGGAGGAGGAAGAACAAAAGAACAAAGAAATGGGGGACAAGAAGAAGTAGAAGAAGAAGAAGAAGTAGAAGAAGAAGAAGAAGAAGAAGAAGAAGAAGAAGAAGAAGAAGAGAAGAACAAGAAGAACAAGCACAAGAATAACAAGAGGAGGAGGAAAAGTAGAAGAAGGAAAGGAGAAGGATGAGAAAGAGAAGAAAAGGGAGAAGGAGGAAGAGGAGGACAGGACATGAGAGGATTATTATTCAGATTTTTTCCTTCAAAGCTCAGATTGCCATTACATTATATTTTTACAATGTACGGGTGGTTTTTTTTCTTCATTTTTTTTTTTGAAATATGTTATTTCTTTTAACTTCACTTAGGAAACGATAGACCAGATAATATGACTGTACACATCCTTGTGTGGTAAGCTAAAATGTTATCGCGATAGAAAATCCCAGCACTGAAAATGACGAGTTAGTTTTTCTAGGAAAGCATATACGACAAACAGTATGTGCTTAACGGATTTTTGGATATCCGTTCATCGCCAGAGACACGTCTTTTCGTTTACGAGGCAACGATTTAACTGAATGGCGGGCGTAAATCTCTTAACGGACCGAAATGACTCCCGCTGGCGACGAGATTTGTAGAAGGAGGTTGGGTGCAACTCCCGTCAACAGTGCGTTTTACTCTTTCTCTAGGAGGTCTCACGTCTCAAAATAATTCACTCTCGAGACATTTTGTGTTAGAAATGGGGAAAAAAATAGAAATATGAAACATGTATATTACTTTGAATGTGCTGTGAATTTGTTTGGAGTATAATGTGATAAAAAAACACATCTGACATCACAGTTACTTGTTTCCCTGTCAGTTACAGAGAGCGTTATTGTTTGTTTGTTTGTTTGTTTGTTTGGTTTATTTCTGCATTTTCTTTCTCCAAATACAATTGCAAATGAAAACAAAATGATACAGATACATACAAATCAATACAAAAAAAAATCATTTGCGTAACAACATTCAGTCTGAAGTGGCATAATTATGAATCAAAATAACATATTAAGGCTTACTGTATCTAATAACAAAGGAGAAATCAATACAGGGGACCGTCATCATAAGCAGAGCTTGACGTGGATGAGGCCCTATCTGAATATGTGATACCAATGTAATACAACACCAATTATATATGTACTCATAAAACTCTTAATCTTAATACACAAAACACATTTTGCTACAGAAAAAAAACAGAAAAGAAAAATAGTGACTTGGCGCTTTAGAACAAGAAAAAAATTTATGTTTATGTTATGGACATAACATAAACATAAATCAACTAAAAATGTCTCTATGATTAATGTGCCTCCGCTGTGTCACATTAGTCTAGCATCTCAAGCAAATAAATGTGGCTCAGCGGAGGCACATTAATCATACAGGGACATTTTTAGTTGATTTGCATGTATTTATATGTTATGTTCATAACGTTCATTGTAACTGTCGTGGAAATAAGTAACTGTGATGTGAGATGTGTTTTTTTAATTATTGTACCAATGTCAATGGAAGCAATATTTCTGTCTTATGATAGATCAATAAAGATTAATCTGAATGTGAATGTGAATCTGAATAGTAGATACACGAAAGCTCTAATATATATTTTCGAATTCACGAAATTCTTCCGTCGAGTTGTTTTCATTGCAAATGAATTGCCCTCCATTGACGTAGATGGGGCATAAGAAATCATGCGCGTAAGCACTCGAGTAGGATTTGAACTTACGACCTCCTGATTTCTGGACCGGCGTCTTCTCCTATTATCATTGTTATTATTGTAATAATAATAATAATGACAATAATAATTATTATTATGATTATAATTGTAATTGTAATTGTAATTGTAATTATAATTATATTTGTAATTACAATCACAATTCTTCTTCTTCATCTTCTTCTTCTTATTATTATTATTATCATCATCATCATTATTTTATTATTATTTTCATTACTGTCATTAGTAGCAGTAGTAGTAGTAGTAGTAGTAGCAGTAGTAGTAGTAGTAGTAGTAGCAGTAGTAGTAGTAGTAGTAGCAGTAGTAGTAGTAGTAGTAGTAGTAGTAATAGTAAGCGGCTGGGGCTGGTTCATCTTTCTTAGAGGTGTGAGAAGGGGTGATAAAAAGCCCTGCGAGTGTCAGTAAGCGGCAAGCCGCCAGCGCTTTATCATTTTTTTTCAAGCAGTTTACATTTGCGATTCGCCGGAAATTTGGCCACTCAGATCGAACGGGAAGAATGTTTATCACCACAACGTATCGCCTGCAACTTGATACAATTCATACAATCTTATCGAGGTCGGCAACAGAGAATAGATGCTCCCTCTTGCGCTGTATAACCTTTATTTTCTAGTCATCGCTTTTCTTGAAAGGTGCCACTTTAACTCCATAACCTCATTCCTCTTGTGACATTCGTTAAACTTGCCAGATAGGTGAACATACATACGGAAACAGACAGAGAAAATGAAAACGATATGACCCGATGAAGTCATCGATCATCTCCATAACATCAAAGATTTCCATATCGTGTTTCCAGGGTGACCATGATAAATCACTTTTTATTCCAACCTTCCTAGTGAAACCCTTTTTTATCGCTTTGATGCACTTACTTTTTTTTCATCAAAAGAATGAACTGTAAAAAAAAAAAGACGTGTGCAAAGTAGTGAACAAATATAAAGTTGTTTTTTTTTTCGAGACGAACAGAAGTAACCCCGTACTCCTATACTCTAGTCTGTTCCTTGTCACGTGACTTTCTTGGCAAAGTTTATTCAGTCGTGGAACGGGCAACGCGGTTGCATGAGTGCACTGCAGTTCGAGCGAGAGAAGCAAAGTGGAAGCCCTTAGAAAAGAGATAACATCCCAAGACGTCAAGAAGCCACCCCTCTCCAACCCTGTCTCCTCACCCACTCCCTTTTTTTCTTTTGTCGCCTGAAATGCCACACAGGTTACAGCGAACAACCCCATGAGTTTTTCATGCGGTCAAATGTGCGTAAACCTCTCTGTTTTATATATTGGCCTACGCCTTGATATCTGGGAAGGGCTTATGTTAAAGTACATTAATACATCAGTTTGTATTTTTGTTTTTAGAACTCTAACTCCAATTATTAGTTCAGAATCTATATACGGGATCGCCAAACTTTTGTTACTATTGTTAATGTGTAGATGCACGGGTCGAATGTAATTCGTGGAAAGTTTCATAAATAAAAAGAAACATGAAATACCTGACTGAACGAATTTCGGGTGCAATGACCTTTGGAAGAAAATCAATATTGTTAAAGTATTCACTAAAGGCAGTGTTGTGTTGATATGAATGTAAGTCTGACAAGTCGCAAGAACGCCCTTTTTCATGCTTTTGCGACACATGCCGAAGAAGAATGATAAAACATCATCTTCAAGCTGTGCAAGATGTTTTCCTCGATGTGGAAAAATGAGCGAATTCAACTTCTCAAGGATGCGGGGTCAGCTTGAATGAGGACTTCTATTTTGATATATAAGATTGACGATTATCCTTTTATTTTCAATTGTTTTCAATCAACAATCACTCCCAGGGGACGAACGCTTTAGGAAAACAAACTGTTTCCTGCCCGGGTATATTTAGATTTTTTTTCCAAATTTTCAAATCTAATTTGTGACTTGATGATTAATGTGAGATCATATACAAATAATCTCGATTCGAGCAAGAGCATTTTTTTTTTTCTACGCGAAAGCCTTGTTTTCAAAAACAAGTTTGCAGCAATTGAGTCCCAAAGTCCAACGAGGAGATACGTGTCTCAGAATGATTTGTGAGTGTTAAATTTCCCTCTCGAGTGTAGCTGCTTGTTTAATGTAGGCAGCGAGACAGCAAAGCACTCTGTAATTTCCTTCACCCACTCAAGAGGTCTTCAAGCAGTAGGATTCATCGGGTTACTTTTAGCATGAGACTGTCAATCGAATGTTTACCACGTGCACAGGTTGTCATTAATTTTTGAGGACAGGGACGACCTCAATTTCGCACAAAGGTTAGTAAATCCCAGTGAAGGAGCACACGTCCGTCAGAAAGAGAAATAAAGTTTAATGAATTCTATTGTTTCCCCAGATTACCAGTTATACATGTATATACATACACATACACACATACATGTGTAGGCCTATACGCCTATATATATATATATATATATATATATATATATATCTATATATATATATGTATATATATATATATATATATGTCCAAACATTTTAGATACGCGTATTGGCAGTAATACATGTATTGGCATAACGCATTCCTCGATCGTGACATTACAATATATGTATGTATATATATATATATATATATATATATATATACATATACATATATATATATATATATATATATATATATATACATATATATATATAGTATATATCAGATTTTGACATTACCGGCGGCTCGGTGGGCCCGAGGCAACTAAAAATTGATGTCGGGATACAAAAAAAAAGGATATGTTTTGGTGGCCCGATCTGGCGGTTAAAAATTTGAAATGAAATTTCATATTTCCTTTAATTTCGGACCAATACATTTCTTTTTTCTACATTTCGGGCCAACAAAATATTCAATTCAAAAATTGATAACCCGATATATATATATATATATATATATATATATATATATATATATGAATGGTGGGGAGGGGTATGATCTTATCTGCACGTGGGCAGAAAAGTCACCAGGTTAAGAGACATATGATTAATGATTCAATCAATACACTGTACTCATGTCTCTGGAAAGAATATCACTGTATACTGTAAAGGGCCAAAATAACGTGACGATCATTCTTGATGTTTCCCCCTTTCCCACGTTTCCACACCACGGTGAGTTCTTCCTCATAAAGACGTCATATACTGCTATTGCAAGTGAAACAGCAAGGGGAAAAGGAGAGGTTTTTACCCCACTGCGCTGAACACGTGATTACGTCATCGGATGCAAGTTGATCGACTGGAAATGCATTTGGTTATATACTTCAAATACAATGAATTAAACAGTGAACACAGGAAACATGTTAAGAGTAGACCTGCAGCAAAATGTCACATGTTCCAGCGCGCCTCAATTGATAATGATTTATCTTATTTTTAGATTATTTTAGTTTATTTCTCTAAGTTCACATACCAACACTCAGTTAATGAAAGCAAACATCGAGACATTTAAAGGATGTGTACAGTTCTGGTCGAGGTGAGGATTTAGCTTTTAATGTTTTGCGAGATATTCAGAAACCACTCATAAGAGATGTCAAAGAGCATACAATTCTGAGGGGTATCAAAAGTTTATTTGATGAAAATCGGTTTTGAAATGGCTGAAATATCCCAAAACAAGGTGAAACAAAGAGATCCTAATAAAAGGCGTGGCCTGTCGCCTTTTATCATTATCGCTTTTTTTTGTTGATATCTCAGCCATTTGAAAACCAATTTTCATCAAATAAATGTTGAATCCTTCATAAAATTACATGCTCTTTCATATTTCATAAGAGGTTTCCCATTATCCCACTTAGGAAGGTTCAAAACATGAATCCCCACCTCAACCAGTACTGTACTGTCCCTTATACTATGCTTATCTAAGCAATTAACAGATTTGTCTCAAGAGAATCAAAAGAAATTGAATGCAAGTGGGTTTCAATTTGTCTTTACCATGGTCATCTTCAGGGGTATTTCTCTGAACTGTGACTGGTCTGTCGGTTGCCATCTGTTTCTTCGAATTGGTATAGGATTTGCAAAGATGTGGGTGCAATTTGGAAAATAGACGCTTGATGTGATTGCAGGTCATGATAGTAGCACACGGTGCGATAAGACTACACTGCTAGGCTCACGACTGAAAAGGTGTCAGGCATACTTGCAGCGTGATTGGCTGAAAGTCCACGACCAGTCGTGAAAATTCGACATGTCAAAGCCATATACCACCGGCACTGCGATCCAGTCGCACGACTGGCAACTGGCAAGGTTGGTGACGTCAAACTTCCGGTCCCCATATCGTACTGCATGTGAATGGTGCGGCAAAGTTGTGTAGTGTACGATGGGCTTAAACGAACTCGGTTCTACAAGCTTAGAAAAAGCCCGGATGTGTACAATGATCAATTACACATCTAATGTTACCACGCTGTCCCGACAATCGAAGCTTCTGGAACCGGTAACACTACCTTTAGATATGAGAGGTTAAAAGGAACATGTTGGGCTTCTACGGTCTGGAAGAGTGCTAATCATGAAATTGATTGCGAAAAGACAAAGGAGCGGCACGTGGATCTGTGATGAGGGAGGGGTAGGGAAAGTAAAACATATATTGTGCATAAAAACACAACCGCATTTAGATGACAAGAGTTGTATTTTTTTCTCGCTCGTAAACAATTATAAGAAGCTTTCACAGCAGTAGTAATGCATTGTGATATACCAAGAACAGGCCTATATAGTAGGAAGACATACTTTAAAAAAACTGATCGGACAGCAGCAAGAGCTTTAGAAGGTTTGTTCTCAAGGAAATGATTGCAAAACATTTCTTTTGATTTCAATTTTGACATTTCGGTGATGCGCTTGTCTAAAATGTCCGTGCGCTCGTGTTGGATGATGTTTTCTTATATCATGAAAATCGCATTAAAGCAAAGCGTTGTATTTCATTCTATTTCTATTCTCTATTTGTGAAAAAAACCCTTGGGTAATTCCATCGATTAATTTGGAAGCTATAACTGTCAGATTTCTTCAATTTGATATGATTCTTGTTATTGCTATACATTCAGGTTTCAGGGAAATATGCTAACAAACAATGAAAACATTATTCTTATTATTCTACACGAAACGACAGTAACAGTGCAATTCCGGTTGTACAATCGGATTGCAAATTTACTGGAAAACATATTGCTATGAGCAGTTCAAAACAGTGCTGTCATGTTACAAATTTTGCCGAAACTCACTCGGGAATTAATCCTTCTGGACATTTACGCCTTGCCTAGCCTAATCAAAATTGCAGGCATTGCTTATCTTGCGGTAAAACTGAAAGAAAAAAAGGCATTAGTCAAAGTAGTATTGATCAGTAAAAAGCATCGAAATGAAAAAAAAAAAGAAGTTCATCGCTTACATCCCAGCAACTACCAATGATTAAGTTTGACGGGCTTCTTTGGTAACGCAATTTTACATTTTTCTGGAGCACGTTAATTTGCGTGGTGGTGCTCCGATGCAAGTATACCCACTAGATGTTATTAGTTAGAAAGGGAAGGAGTGGCGATAACTTAGTCACAGATAAGAGATACATGAGTGGCCAAGTTTTTAAAAGACCTCAGACATTACCGATGTTTCTTCGAAATGGAATCTATGTTGCTTGTTTGAGTAGAATAAAACATCATCAATGCAACAGCAAAACAACAATTTGTGTGGACATCAAATCGTTTTGTATTAAGCTGAAGCTCTGGAGGCCAGAACCCCTCCCTCTGGTAGAATAAAATGTTGATTCTCCTTTGAAAAACAGACTTGGAGAGGAGGATGAAATCAAGATCTATTGTGCAGTAAAATGTACCCTTGTAAATAAGAAAATTAGAGATACATTTCTGACAGTATTTTAGCCGAGCGCGTTGTGACAAGCGACTTCAGCAGACGTTTTCGTCATGACAGAACGTGCAAAGTTCTCAACTGTCTGTTCGAGAAGGTGTGTGCGCCTTCCTACAAACTGTCCTATAGATTATTGTAACATTGTTATTTTGTTCTTGTTGTTTCTGATAGCTTTTCAACCTCTTCGGGGATTTCGACCCATTCAAGCACGCGCATTCACCTGTTAGGGTGGTCGCACTTTTCGTAACGGTCGGAACGGAAGGGGCGCCTCCCAGATCAAAGCGGAAAGGAACTGAAAAGGTTCTCGAACGATTTCAGTTGCGTAGCATCTATATACGTAGGTTGACTCAGCGGCGTGCAGGCGTCATAGCCCCCTTTTTCACCGTTTGTCTTGAAGTCTACTGCGATGCTGAGTGCAAAGGTGTTTGCTGGACCCGACAATGCCGAACAACTCGACACACCAGGGACCCGCGATATAGGGCGTCATCTGGCATTCAGCAATCATTTCCCGAATTCGGAAAGTTGGGAAAGCGGCATTTCATTGGCAGATGGTAGCCCACTTCTCAGGCAGAGGCAGATGCTCTTGATGGTGTTTTTGTTTGTTTTTTTGTTTGTTTGTTTTTGTTTTTTTCAAATGAAGCCAATCGGCCACTATCCCTTTGTTCAAACCAAGATGTGTAAGAGCTCAATATCTATACCTTTCTCGTATTTCATATCCTCCCTCCTTCATTATACAGATAATGCTCGGTCAGTTATGACAATATAAACGGACGTATTTTCACACACACACACACACACACACACACACTATACGCATATACGCATATATATATATATATATATATATATATATATATATATATGTACAGTCCTGCCTTAGCGGTCACTTGTCTATACCGGCCACCTGCCATATTCAGCCACTAGAAAATCCTCTGAGAGAAAAGCCATGTTAAAGCCCCTTCGCATAGCGGCCGGCAGCCACCGATTTTGTTTCCCGCGGAATATTTTATTAATTGATTTTTTTTTAATGGAAAATCTTTATACAAGAGGACTGATCAGCACACACACAAAATACATAGAGCATAAGGTAGACAAACAGTAATGCTTTCAAAATAAATTGAAGGAATACAAACAGTTTCTAATATTATGTAATGACTAAGTGCATTAACTGCTTATATCTTCTTCTTCTTTTTCCCTGGATAAGATGTATTTTGAACCAAGGTTTTTTTTGTGTGTTGTATGAATGTGTGATGAAAATATGTCCCGTTTATTTAAAGCAGTAAAAATAACGTCCCTTGGAAAATATCCCATCGACATTGTCTCATGAAGGCACTGTTCTCGATCCTATACTCCCGAATACTGGTAGGATATTATCATGAAGATATGAAGACAATGAATATTCATGAATATCCCTTGTTATGCGACAATAAGTGGGAATCACTGAAGGGTTTTATTTTGTTCCAACTAATGACGAACTTACTTTCAAACGTTAACCTATTTTATGATCAAACTGATCATACATTATTTATCACAAACATATTCATTTATATTCATATCTACATTTATGATATACAATATGTTGTTACATATAGAGTTTTGCAATACGTTATTATGTATATGTCATATCTGACATGCCATTGCAACCGTTAATTTTGCCAACTTACTATATACAGACATCAAACCCTTTTATCAGCTTTAGCACCCGATACCCTCCACCGTATTGACTAGTAACAGTGGCACGATGTCATCATAAACCAAAAGCTTACAAATCAATTTGCAACCTATTTCAAAATGTAGTTATCCCCCACTCTGCGCCGTTACTTGCTTTGATCGCTTGATCTTTGACATCGTAATTACGCAGAAATAATTTCACGTAATGATAATCATTGTAAATGCAGGCATGTTTAATTTGTCTGTTGAATGTTTTTTTTTTCAGTCTCAAGTATGCAAATTTGTGCATACAGCTGGATATATGATTTTTGTTTGTAATTTGATTTCATTGTGCCGAAAGAAGATTTTTGCGGAGGGTAAAATTTAATGTAGAGACCTCACACGGACAATATTCCTTTAGATGCAGGTTCATTTCATTTCATTTCATTTCAGTTCAGTTCATTTCATTTCAATCCAGTTCATTTCATTTCATTTCAATTCATTTCATTTCATTTCATTTCCAACAAAAGTATAAAGTGCAGTATAAAATTTACACATATACATACGAAATCAATGCAGCTCATTTTTTTTTTATGATAAGGAAAACATAGTTAAAGAGAATAAAATCATAATAGGCTAACTGTGACTTGATTTATTGTATCAGTGAACAGTTGTTGGAAATGAAGGAACCTGCTGAAAGCATGGCTTGTAAAATACAGTCCCCTCAAGCAATGTGTCAAAAGTTATGAGGTTATAAAGACATTTTGTCTGTTTGTTTATTTTTTAATTTCAGGAAAATCTCACAGTACATGCCTAAATGATACGTAAACGGGTAACAGTGATGTTGATCTACAGCATTTTGATAATACATTGTATACCTGTGTGTGATGGCGAGTGTAGCATCGAACGCGGAAAATTTTCAGAAGATGTGTTAAGAGTTGAAATGTAATGTGTATAATCTCATTGAGTGGTCCGCTGTCGTTCACATAACACCTCACTGAGATAACTAACGTCGTTGTCACCAGGTGTTTTGGGGGTAATACATACTAACTGCGTTGGGGCTGGCATTTAGTTTCCATTGGGAACTCTTCAAGATAACATATGACAAACCTCTAGTCGATAAGAGACGAAGAAGTGTGCTGTGATTTGAGCCCGGCTATTACGCACGAGACAGTATGTCTGCAAACGGTTTCATAGACACTTGCTCCTGCTACATTTGCTCCCATGAAATATCTACACGCTATATAAGCCAAACATAAATTCTACCCGCAGACATAACCCTAACTCTAATCCTAATCCTCACATCAAACTAAACCTAAAACCCTACCACAACCCTAATCCTAACCCCAAGTCCTTGGAGAAAATAAGAGCGGAACAACTGTCGCAGGAACTAATGTCTTGTCACCCTGTAAACACTCTTCATCTAAAGTCAAGTTTCTTGAGTGCGAAATTTGAAGGAGGCTTTGCTATCTTGGGGAACGTCCCAGATTCCACCTTAAATCATTTTGAAGGCTAATGAGAAATGACTACTTGTAAATACTTAAATAAGGAAGTGCCAACATGTACAGTTGTAGTTCGAATAGTATCATAACAAAACAACTTGTATAACTATGAAATACTCCGCTATATTCAATTTGAAAGGGACAAACGAAATCGTAACGAAAATAAGACGAGGAAAGCTTAAATGATTTGTGCACCATCCGCGCAAGCATGGGAGGAGCTTTCGTGATGTGTTTGACATACTGCGTCAGGTGTATCATTCTGTCTTTGGGCAAACGTTTATTTCTCTCACATTCTATTTACTCTTCATACACTGACCTTTTGCACAAGCAATTCATTACCAGCCCTAAATAATCATTTGTCCGGCCAGCGAGCATGTTGTGCCTTCTTTTTCTTCTTTCTTTTTCTTTCTCCTCTATTTTTTTTTTTTACGGGCTTCAAGTCAGGCGAGCGAGCGAGGCCTAAATTCAAATAATGCGTCGCGTTTTATAGGATCCTAAATGCTCGCGTTTCACGAGCTGCACATGCCGGATGATACGAAGCCAATATCCTCTGGGTGATATTAAACTTTCTCCTTTGTAGCGAGGACGGGCCCCGGTCGTCTCTTTCGCCCGAACACTTTCTACCCCAGAGGGCCTATGTACAAATGTTGGCGTTCGCGCCACACTCTAGCCGAACAGAGGCGACGGCTTGTATTTCGTAATTGCGCGCTCCCTGAAGTCGACAGTAGCGGGTGGGAAAGGGCG